>NC_081413.1:37417668-37662668 GCF_030272615.1 Cryptomeria japonica | reverse complement strand
TGTATCGATGATGCACAAGAAGTACGCAGCAATATATGGAGTCATCAGATGTTCCAATGTTTCTCAGAAAGGATACTATCTCATGGATAGCTATGAATAGCAATACGCCACCTTCCTTAGCGTCCTTACTCTTGCATGTAGATATGAAGGCTTTATAACAGTGCGTTGAGGGATTTGTTCAAATATTTCAGAGAAATACGATCATTATTGAGCTAGGTTCTGAGCATGAAAGGCCAATATTCTCTCCACGGGTGCAAAATTCAAGTCTTGGAAGTGGCTATATGAAAGCATAAAGATTAGAGTTTTGATTATAGTCTTGTCAGTCTACCTGTATACAAACTAGACAATATATGGGGTTGGGACAATTTATTGAACACATCACCAAAGCCTTCAAGTTGCAATATGTGTAGCATATTTATTTAGTTGGTTTCAAAATCAAGGAAATACAAGTATGGCAGTATAGAGACAAGGTACAAACTGTGTATAGAATGCCATGATTGTGGAAAGTAGGCAAGCAGTTTAGCAGAAGTTTGCAATCAAAATGAAAATGATGTAGAATATTCTACATACATGAGATTTTCCTTTTGACAGAAAGACTCCAAGAAATGAACATATGAAGGCATAAAACCCTTTTGTATGAAGCATTGTAGTTTGAATTTTGTAGTGTTGTATGCCGAATATAGAAGCATAAAGGTATTCTGCCCTGAGAAACCAATTCTCACCTTAGGTATTCTTATTTTCTCATGAACATGTTGATACACTGAAGTATAAAGGCTAAAGGTTGTAAACTTTTTCATATGAAAGAATCTGCAAAAATACCATCATGAAGTACAAGGCTCAGGAGTATGAGTATGCCCCGATGGTCAACACCATGTTTCTAGAGGTTCATGATACCATGATTGGGCATATTAATTTGCAGGAAATCAAAAAGTTCTTCATGGAAGGCGACAGATCAAAGTTATCCTGTAGAGTGGCAGGAAGTGATTTGATTGAAGCAGCATGTTTTCCCATAGCAATTCAATGTACAGATTTGATGATAGAATGCTCAAAAAGATATAATCCAGATGCAAGAGAGATAAGAGCTGTAGATGGATCCTTAATGGCCAAACTTGATGGAATTTCAATAGCTATTATTCTTCGTTTTCCATATAAGGAAAAGTTCACTCACATCGATAAGCAAAAAGCTTATAAATACTTCAGTGATAATAGAAGCAAATGCCTCAACAATCTGGCTAAAGAATGGATGGTTACACCACGAGGAGGATAGTCTCAGCTTCCAAAAACACTCCATCGTTCTCTTTTCATCAAAGAGATTTGTTACTTGATTATCTTACTCCATAGAGTGACAGGAAGTCCTGATTCCACTGAGTTTGAAATGTGGATGTACCTCTTCATAACAGTCATCTCTACTGGTAAGCAATTCATTAACTGGGGCCATTTCATCAGCAACTGCATACATGACCAGCTAGTACACTTCAAAACAAGTCAACGCTTTCATATGACCTCTTACTTGATATATGCTATTGCTAATTTGAGGTCATGGCCAGGGTTAAGTACTAATGGTGTCCTGAATCAAGAAACTCAAGTTTACCATTATTACAAGCAATTGCAACTTGAGGAAAGCTTTGTGTATTTCAGGTGGGTGAATGCTGCTTTCACAATGTGGGCAGTAAGGTTATTACAAGGAGACATTGCCACCAGAATATCAAAGGAAGCCACTAAATTGATAAAGAAATATGGAAGTTTCTTCATCCAGTTTCCAAGATTTACCTATCTTTGAGTAGGAGGATTTGAAGGTTATCCACACAAGTTACCTAGATATGTTGATGATAAGCTCATTTTAGTTGAGCTTTGTTGGCAATTGGTTTCAGTTCAAAAGAAATGTAGAGATAGAAAGAATAAAGGGGTAGCCTTTCCTATTTGTATCGGGCACTATAGATGTGAGTCAAGTTCAAGAGCAGATGAGGCAGAAAAAGCTTTATCTAAGATCAACTTGTATCCATACCAGATGAGGTTCCCTTTTGATAGCAAGGATTATGTCAAGAACAGCTTAAAGTTAGGTCCTGGCTATTTTCATTTTCCTAATCTTGAAGACTTTTGGGAAGATTGTAAAGATGAGTTCAAGGTTAGAAAAAGAGATTGGACAAGGTTAACTTTGAAGAAAATGAAAGATTTCAAGATGGATTGGACCATAGAAGGCATTGAAGATGATGGATCTGATTTGATTGATCCTATCTATTTTGAGCAAGTCCAGTCCCAACCACTTCCCAGTTTGAATTGGGCAGATCTGGAAATGAGAGATGTCAGAGAAAGAACAAGTTTTGTAATCAAGAATTCTGAAGCCTGGATTAAGAAGAAGATTACTCAAATGACTGCTACCAGACCAACAAAGGAAACTCCAAGAAGGAAAGGAAATCAGCTTGAGAGCTCTACGTCACTGCATTCTTCCCATACTCTAGCTAGGGATACTCCTTCTTACCAGAATACTCAAGGAAGTGATGGAGATGAAGACCCTCCAAGGAGGAACAATCTTTAGAACACATGTGGTGATGAACCTTGACAAAAGAGAAAGAAATCTAGAGCAAAAGGCATAGAAGAAGATTCTATTGCGAATCAAGAAAAAGATCAAGTTCTAGTGGAATTCTTGGATGACACGAGATTTGATGATGGAATGCATTCCATATCTCCCTCAGTTCCCATTGAATCCCCACGACAAGAAGTACAACAAAATACTTTAGTCATGGATTCATCATTTCCAAGCAATCCAAGCGATCAATTTGAAGAAATCAGAGAGGTGACAGCAACAATGGTAGCAAGACAAGAAATCATCCAAGAGTCTATAGAAAATTCTTCTTTCCCATGGGTAGAACAAAGTCTATTGAAGAAGAGGAAGGTAGAAAAGCTAGTGGTACCTGAATTTAGTAGCATATCTAATCTCTTTGGAAGAGCTGAAAAATCGAAGAAACTCAAAGTATCCTCAAGAATAAAGACTGGTCCAAATTCAAGGAATATGTGCTTAGAGATTGCTCAACCCATATCTGAGAAGGATACAAATGAGGCCACCTCTGCAGACTTTGTTGTGACAAAGATTGATATGGGACCTTCTTCTCATGAGTCTGATATTCAAAACTTTAATGTGATGGCAGCTAGAATGGTGGAGAGAAGTGAAAAGGATAAGCAATCCAAGGATCAATTGAAACAACAAGTGCACACTTTGTCTTCTTACTTGAGATCCGTAGTTGATACCTCCACTATGCCACTAAGTGTAGATCGCCAACCAATTATATTGACACCAGAAGGAGTAATTGAAAGGAATGTTATGGATAATCTTCAAAAATACCAAGCCTATGGAAAGGTAATTGAAAGTTGGGTAGAAAAGGTCAAAACTCTTGCATGTGATTTCCTAGTCCAAGCAAAGTCTATCCACGATGAGGCCGTAATAAAGAAAAATACTATTGAGCAAGACTTGAAGAATGTCAAGAAAGAGGAAACAGCTTGGAAGGAAATTGTGAATGATTTCAAACAAATGATAGAAATTGGAATGGACACCCTTGCAACTAAGAAAATCCTGCCTAATAATGAAAAAGATTATCTAGAAATATGGATAGAAAGCATTAACTAGAAACTAGTGATCATAGATCAAGTTTCATTAGAGTTAGAAAAGCTCATGCTTTCATGTGCTTGAGTGTGTACCAAACTCCAAGGACAACTCACTACTCTTCTCCCAGATGTGACATTGATGGAAGATTTGCAGGTGTTACAGAATAGCTTCCAGAACATGGTAGATCAGCAGCTTTTTAATAGGACAAACTTCAATGAAAATACCATGGAAAAATTGATTGATATTTACTCTTCCTTGAGAATCTCTATGTCTCAGATACTCAGCATGGTGACAGAACTAAGTGGCATTCATAGAAACTTGAAGACATGGAAAATGAGGATAGCCAACATCCTAATTCCCAAAGGAAAATCTGTCACTTCAGCCATCTGACTTTTCAGAATCTTCAGAGACAAAGGACCTGGACAACATAATGTGCCTACAGAAGCAACAGCCTCATCGACAACACAAGGAGTTAGATTAGAATAAGTGCAAGGATGCATTTTGTATAGTCTTCATTTTTGTTGTGTTACTCGCATCATGTTTTTGTCTTTCTTTGTAAATAACTCTCATGATCGAGTTTCCTCTCTCTCATCTCTATTTCTTTATTGTAATAAAGGATAATCTTGGCTCTTTCAATATGAGGTAGTTATCCTGAGTTCTCATTTTGGGTAGTTATTCTAAATAGTTATTTTTCAAGTAGTTGAGGAAGTTATTTCAAGTAGTTATAAAGGTGGTTAGGGTAGGTACCTCAGGTGGTTACCACTTCACCTATATATACCTCATTATTATTCAATGTGGGGATTCCACTTTTTCACAAGCTTTGTATGAGAGACTTGGATAGTGTTATTCAAGCAATTAAGCAATAGAGATCAATTTGGATGTGTGTTCAACTTATTCTCATGGGTTATTATCTATGTTCTTATGTTTAATTGATGATTACCTAATGCTTTCCCTTTAACATTGAATGTGAAGAAGTTTATTTCAAGTTGTGGTATCTCAAACTTGATTATATGGAATTTATTTTAATCTAGATTCATACCTTATATGGCGTTCAATCTTTCTTTATTGTTTGTTCTATAAATTTTAAAAAAATCCAAATACCCCCATTATACGAGGGAGCTACCCCTCTCAAACGCAGAGAAGAATTACCATTTCTTTGTGATTCTTCAACTGTTGTGAACACTTTGTTGCTAATTACAGGGTAAAACAGAGTTTTTCAAGAAAGTTTCTTAAAGCAACAAATTTGTTTACCAACACATTTAAAATTGTTGAGAATCCAAGAGATAGTATCCACATTGCATCACCATGTAATTTGAGTTCATCATAGAACATAAAATTTGCATCATCAACTTATACTAACATCTAAGGCATTGCTACATGTTTAATTGTTGTCTCTAATCATTGTTCCACACCATTGACTTGATAGTAAGGATTTCACCAAAGGAGAATATTCCTTGTCTATAAATATTCTTAACAACATGTCTATTGACACTACAAATTTTTAAGTAGGTATCGAAAATCAAGGTGAATAAGTTTGTATTTTAAAAATTTATCAAAGTCTATATATGCATATGACATATGCTTATTGTTGTATTTTTCAAAGTAACTACCCAACGACTCAATAAAAGCCATGATGCCTTGGCACTTTAATTATTGCAAAAGTTATTAACTTTCTTGTGAGAGCATTGAATTTAGGGGAATTGACATTTAAAAAAAAACTATTTTAATTTCTAACTATTGAAATTCTGGTATCGATGTGATGATTTCTCTTGGTGGAAAAATTGGACAATTTTGTTGTTTAAAGTGTACTATTTTTATTTGATTATTTTGTTAAAAATATTATCTTAGGATAATGTTCTAACCAAAGGATTTTTAGACATTTTTAAGAACTATAAAATAAAGTTGAAAATAGATGGTGAATTCTAATAGAATATGGTACTACCTAGTCTCTTCAATATAATGCAATCACTTTTTTTATATATATTTTTAACTTGAGATAGTGATTCTTTAATTTGTGAATAACTATAGTTCATATGAGTTATATTTTAATTGGTGACTTACTTTTAGATTCAAAGATATGTTTTGAACATTAGTAGCATACATTTTTAATTGATTTGCATACATATTTTAGGGGTTAAAACTTTATAGCATATTTTTCACAAGTAGCACATATATTGCTTATTTTTTCTTGGAAGATAACATCATCCTTGTGTATGAGCTATGTTATCTTTCATCTAGTTGGTATTTGTGATTCTTCCATTGAGGTTCTTAAAAGTTTGTGATATGTATTTGGAAAAATGTTTCTACACTTTCTTTCCTAGCATTATATCCCTTTTTATTTTCTTTTATATTTTGGTTAGAGAAGGCTAGATGAGCATGTCATTAACATACTATTAGGCTCCCTGAGCATAAAATTTATGATTGACCTCTAGGTCGCGGCCTAAGAATACCAAGATCTATTGATATAAATCAAGGGAAGTAATTCCCTTTTAAGAGGGAAAGATGTGTTTCAACTAAGTTAACATGTTTCATTCAACATACCATCAAGATGGTTTCAAGGAGTAAAAAAATACAAATATAAACCAAGTAAGTTGAGGTTCATAGAAGTCATTATAAGGTTTTATGTATCAAACATATGGAAGATGGAAGGAGGATAAGTAATATGATCCATTGGAAGTCAAACATCTTATCATTGTGAGATAAATCAATCGGTCAATGTCTTTTGTAATCTAGGAGCTAGAAACATTTATTCAATTTAAATAGTGCAAGGATATATCTAAAAGCCCTATATTATTTTGAACATAACTACTATCATCCATAAGTAAATTTCTATTCAAATGAAAGAAAAGTAATTTTATGATTTTGCTAAAGTTTAATTGTGCATTTCTGAAGTTGAAATTGACCAAAGCCTTATCACTTGAAATTCAATATTGGTTTTCTATGTCACTTTTATAATCATTACCCACATTGATATTTGACATCCTTGCGATCTTCAACTATAAACTTGAAGATGGAAATAATCGTAATAATTAACATGACATGTTTTGAATGGTTATCAAACATGGTTAGAATTTAGTCTACCAAGTGTTCTATATCATGTGTGGACATTTTCCAATCAAATTCTAACATTTTGTTTTGTTTAATAGATGGATGTTGATTCGTCTCGCATCATGGATGAAGTTATTCAACAATCCCATCATTGAAGGTTTTCCTATAGAGACCTCTCATGGGAAAAATATGTCTATAAAGGCTTGCACTTATTTTCAGCTTGGATTGGGGCTGATAGATTGACTGATTTTATCGAGGGATAAAGATCAAGGGATTCATACCCAACCTTCTTTCTTAAAAGTCATAAAAAGAAACCCTCTCTTAATTTTGATACAAAAATCAGGATTAAAAGCCTTTTAGAATATAACATGTAAGAATAAGAGTAATATGTTAATTTCAAATGTGTATACTCATAATTGTGAATTGTGAAAAATGTCTCTAATCATTGGTCAACTATATTCATTAATAGTTTGAATATTGTTTATGATTTTAATAGGTATTGGTGTGTATATGGACCAAAAGACCATATATAGGGAAAATGATGCAACACCTTTTGATCCTTCCTCAGTGCCTAAAATAGGAAAGGGTAGTAGACTTGGTCGTAAACATGTACAATGTGGTTACACCTGTCATTTTAGCACATGAATCATGGTTCGTAAGACAAACAATGTGTTAATATGGTACCACCTGGTTCAACATGTGAACAAGGAAGGCATAACTTGCCATGGCCAAATGAACAATGAGTTTTTAGGAACAAGGTCCTTTTTTGCACCATATATTAGCAAACATTTGCATCAATGGGTGGATTCATTGCTATTACTTGGCATGCCCGCAGATGCAGTGCACAAAGAACATAAGCAAATGGTGCATGAGAAGATGACCATGTTTGAAGGTCAATATTCTAGGGATGATTTTCTTACCATGGATGATATTGCTAACATCGATCATAGAATTAAGGCATCAAGCTACATTTTTCATAGTAGTGATGCTATTTCAATGCAACAATGGGTTTTAGCAAAATCCAACAAGTGGTTTGCATATCAGGAGTATAGTGCCACAGTTGTTGACGGAGATGGCCAAATCCCATTTATTTTGGGAATTCAATTGCCAGAGCAACTTGATTGGATGCTTCAATATGGTCACAACAACATATCAGCAATGGATTCTACATTTGGTACAAATGCAATGAAGGTATGTTGTGTATTCTTTTAGAGAGGTGAGTTACATTTTTTGCACTCGATTAAATATATTATTGATACATCATATCCCATGTCCTATGATAGTTTCAATTATATACAATTCTTGTATTTAATTCAAAGCATATGGGCATGCCTATGGCATGGATCATTATGTCTAGGTATTGTGCATATGATATGGTATATTGGATGCGTGTTCTTCTCCAATGGCTTCACTTGAAGAAAATTGATTGGAGATTAAATGTGTTTATGGTGGATGATGCAGGTACTAAGATCAAAGCTATCAAGTATTTCAGTTTTCATCAAAACATTATATTTTTTTAAATATTTTAATATATCCCATGAAAGAATATCAGATACTAAATAAAATTACTCATGATGCAAAGAGGTGTTTCAATGTGATGTGCATCTATGCTCTTGTCATGTCAGACGTGCATGGCTAAAGAACTTGATCACAAAAGTAAAAGATAATGCAGTTAGAGGAGAGATGTTTGATAGACTTGGATATATCATGCATCGTTCAACAAATGAGGATTCTACGAGGAATGAGGTTGACATATTTATTGAAGACTTTAAAGATACACAACCCTCATTCATTGAATATTTTAAGGGATGATGATCTAATAGATTGATTATGTGGGCTAGATGTTTCCATACACTAAAGCCTGTAGGGCAAGAGAAAAATGGTGCCAGAGTCCTACCATTCACACTTAAAAAGATGATTCCTAAAAATAGTTGAGCATGCTACAAATCGTTGTGTTGATTGATTAGTACATCAGCTGACAATACATGTTTTTGTCTATTATTGGTGGGTACAAATCAGCAAGAAACATGGTTTCGATAGGAACTTTGAAATTGAGAAGATTGAAAACACATCTTGGGTTCAAGCCTTGCAAATTCCAAATAGCCATGTTACATTAAATGAAACTGATGATCGTATAGCATGGGTGACAAGTGAAAGCAATCCTTGTTTTCGATATGAGGTGTATAGCTCCTCACCTGATCTATGTATGTGCTCCTGCAATTTTTTAATTCAAGGATACATGTACAAGCATGTGGTCAAGGTGAACTTGATGAGGGAGAGACAATATCTAACAAACACTAATTTGCATGTAGACCCTGACAATCTTGGTCCTACAATTGATTCAATAGAAGAAGGATACACCACCAATGTCTCTAATTATTTCGTATCTGACAAACATGAATTTTTTATTCTTTTGCTATATCATTCTTTATAAAACATATGTTTTAAATGTGATGGAATGTCAATGTAGGTAATTAATGAATTTGATGGGATTGAAGGTAATGAAAATTGTCAAGTCTTAGAGGATAATTCTGTACATACATAGGTGACATTATATTACATTTTTATCATTATGATTCTTATTAGTTTGATTTTTAATTTCTAAAATATGTTTTGTTTTTTAGTAGATCATTGACAACAATGATGAAAATGCAATGATAGAAATAAATTTGCAAATAATAGATGAGTTTTAGGGAATTATGAATGATGCATTTGATTTGACTATACTTACTTTCATTCATAATATCTTAAAGGACTTGTCAAACAAGGTCAAAAGTAGACAAGTCTCATCCCAACTTGGATTAGATCATCCAAGTGTGCATCCATTTTGCCCTATACAAGATGGATTTGGTCACACTCTTCATTGACAAAGAGACTTGATTGAATGCATCAATGTGAGGAGAAGACCAAGTATCTCCAACAAAACACCCATTTTTCTACAGATGACGCGAAATCTCAAGCGTCAAAATTGGTGTGATGATCTTGGTAGGGAAGATGAATGAGACAAGGATCATACTGAATATAATTTTGACATGGTTGATAGCATGGAAGCTAGGAGCATGCAAGATACTATTACAAGCACACAAGATTTTATTGAAAACACATAAGATGGTCTCATCACACTTGTTTTTGTGTACTATAAGCATTTTTAAGTTGTTGAAATACTATAATGTTATTTTGGGCATGTTACAAACATAATTGGAATGTTGGTCGATATCCAATTAGTCGAATTGTAGGATATGCAAAATTATTATAGTTAATTAGAACCTATGTACCATTTTTTATTTTTGTTTTTTTGTTGTATGAAATTATTAGTCTTCTGAAACCTATAGAAGTGATTTATGTCTATATTTTATTCAAGACTATATTAGCATGAGGTCGTATGTAGTTATGGATTCTATACTATCACTATGTAATATCTATGTATTGTATGACAAAGCTCAAGATTAAGGTAAGGATATAAGAGGTAATGTTTATTTATGCAAAATCATGTATTAAGATTGAAGGGTACATGAAGTTATTATTAATTTTTAATATGTTAGGTGCATGATTATTTGATCATTTAGGAAGCCTTAGAAAGCTATATATAAAATTTCTCTTAGTAATGTTGTAGAGAGTATTTTCACCATTGTAAAGAGTTCTCTTAGTGATGTTTTAAAGAGTATTTTCATTATTGTTAATTATATACTTGATTTAGTTTGCATGTACAACATTCTTGAAGAAATAATTGATAGTTTGCACATATTTTTAACAACCTTTATCAAAGGTTCAAAATCTAAAAACTTTGTGATGATATACGTTTGGTTAATGTTAGGTAGTATATATATGGTTTTTAGAAAATAGTGACAACATATATCTTTTGTTGTAATAAAAATGTCAAAGCTACTAACTATGACAATATTTCCATATGTAATCTTTAAACATGTTTATTTGAATTGAATGATTGCAAATCCATGTGTCATTAATCAATATTAAGCACATGTGTCTAAGCTTCTAGGATAAATGCTTTGGTATGAGAAACTCCTTGTTATATGTGAGTGAACATACATAATTTTCAAAATAAGAGTGTTAAAAGTAAAGTTTGTTGCATGTATATATATAACTGAAAGTAGATATGAAACTCCAATTTTGATATAGAGAATAAGAAATGATGATTAGAATTTACATTACAAAGTTTTTTATGAAAAATCATTTTAATAGCATCTCTTTGTTTCACAGTAAGCAAAATTTACAGGTTGTGGTGTTTGCCTTTACAATGCTCAATTGCATTTGCTTGAAAGTCTTGCAATCAAGACATTCTATGAGAACAACCTTTTTAATAAATCTATTTTGTGCATATCCTACAATGATGGAATTCCATGAGATGATATTTCTTTGAGGCATTATGTCAAACAGTTCACGTGCCTTGACTATTCTAACATATTTTGCATGTGTCTACCAGAAAATTTCCAAATATAATATTTGACAAAAATCTGCTTTTCATTATGCTTTCATGGATGCCCATTCTCGTGCCAAAGCTCCCCATTTGGCATGGGCAAGGAGGATAATGTGAAAGGTTGTGGAATTTGGATTTAAACCTTGCTATGCTTCCAAATTTTGCATACTTGTCTTCCTGAGCAGTCCAGCCATAGTATTTGACAAAAAATTTCCATGCTTTATGTATAATATATGACAAAAATCCCTTTTCCACTATGCTTTGATGGATGTCCATAACCTATCCCAAATCTCCCATTTTACCATAGGTAGGCAGGATACTAGCAAAGGCTATGAAATGTGGCTTTATACCTACCAATTATATCTACTGGAAAATTTCAACAACCTTTTTAATAAATCATATTTGTTCATATCGTACACTTTTGGAATTCCATGAGATGATATCAGTTTGAGGCATTATGTCAAACAACTAACTTTCCTTGACTATTCTTCCATATTTTGAATTTGTCTAGCAGAGAATTTTCAACTATAATATTTGAAAAAAAATCCTCTTTTCATTATGCTTTGATGGATGCCCATTCCATGTTCCAAAGCTCCTAATTTGGCATAAGCAGGGTGGATGTTGACAAAGGTTGTGGAATTCGTCTTTACACTTGTTATGCTTCCACATCTTGCATATGTGTCTACTTGAATAGTTTAGCCACAATATTTGATAATAAATTTCTATCCATATAATATGTGACGATGTTTGTACTCTATTCCAAAACTCCCATTTTAGCATAGCTAGGGAGGATACTAACAGTGGCTATGGAATGTGGTCTTATACTTGCCAATAACACTTAAAATTTTACCAGCCTTTTTAATAAATCAATTTTGTGCATATCCTACAAAACCTGAAATTCCATGAGATGACATCACTCTTAGGCATTATGTCAAACTATTTGTGTGCCTTGTCTACTCTTCCATATTTTGGGTCAATGTCTACTAGAGCATTTCCAGCCATAATATCTGACAAAAATCCTCTTTCCACTATGCTAAATGATGGATGTCCATGTCCTCCTGCAAGTTTCTATTCAGGGATAGGGAGGATGCTTGCCAAGGTTGTGGAATTTGGCTTTACCCCTACTATACTTGTACATTTTGCATACATGTCTACTTGAGAAGTTCAACTACAACATTTGACAAAGTTCTTCCAACCCTTACCTACAATAAATATGAAACAATTCCCCTTCCACTATGCTTTGATGGATGTTCAAACCCTATTCCAAAGCTCCCATTTTGCCACAGGTAGGGAGGATGCTCGCACAGGTTGTAAAATGTGGCTTTACACCTTCTAATTGTATTTACTTGAAAGTTTCAGAAGCCATTTTAATAAATCAATTTTGTGCATATCCTGCACTCATGGAATTCCATGAGATGACATCTCTAAGGTATTATGTTGAACTATTCATGTGTCATGTCTATCCTTCCATATTTCGCATACATATGTACCAGAGCAATTTCAGCTGTAATATCTTGCATACATATGTACCAGAGCAATTTCAGCTGTAATATCTGACAAAAATCATCTTTCCATTATGCTTTGATGGATTCCATGCCCTGTTCCAAAACTCCCTTTTTTGGCATAGTTAGAGAGGATGCTGTCAGAGGTTGTGGAATTTGGATTTACACCTATTTTTTATTTACACAAATCTCATTCCATGAGATGACATCTCTAAGTCATTATATTTACAGTTAACTAGTTCACTTTCTTTGTCTATGCTTTTATGTCTATCCGGGCAGTTACATATACCTTGTGTATGCTTCAACATTTTGCAAGCATGGGTAGTTACAAATATATTGTATATCCTTCCAGATTTTGCATACCTCTGCATGGGCTATTAGCATACTTTGTCTATGCTTCCACATTTTGTGTGTTGTATATCCTTTCACATTTTGGAAGCATCTCTACCTGAGTAGTTACAACTACAATGTTTGACAAAATTCTTCTATCCTTTACCAATAATATATAATAAGAAAGCCTTTACACTATGCTCTGCTGGATATCCATACCCTATTCCAAATCTCCCATTTTGGGACAAGTAAGAAGCATACTGACAAAGTTGCATTTTCTTCAAATTTTCGATAGAGTTTTTAATAAATCCATTTTCTGGATATGCTGCAATCAGGGAATTCCATCAGATGACATCTCTTTGAGGCATTCTGTCAAATAGTTCACATGGCTACCAGAGCATTTCCAAGAATAGTTCACATGGCTACCAGAGCATTTCCAACAACATTTTGCATAAGAGCATTTCCAACTAATATATCTGAAAAAAAAATCCTCTTTTCATTACGCTTGGAGGCATGTTCGCCCTGTTCCAAAGCTCCCATTTTGGCTTAGGCAGGGAGGATGCTGGCAAAGATTGTAGAATCTGCCTTTACAGTCACAATTGCATTTTCTGAAAGTTTCTAATGTCTTTTGAACAAATCCATTTTGCGAATATCCTGCAATCATTGTAGACCATGAGACCACATTTCTTAAAGGTATATTTTCAAACCTCGAAGTGCATGGTCTGTTCCATTACATTTAGCATATATGTCCACCAAGGCAATCGCACCTACAACATCTCAAAAGTTTCTTTAATATTTATGCTTTGATGGATGACCATGCCCTGATCCAAAGCTACCATTTTGGCAAACATAGGGAGGATGCTAGCAAAAGTTGTGGGCAAAGCTTGTGGAATTTGGTTTTACACTTGCCAAACGCATTTGCTTCATAATATTATCAAACATTCAATCCAACTTTTTTTTAAAAGTTTAATCAATAGGTGCAACACAAAAAGGAAAAAAGGTCAAACGATTTAAAAAACTTGTCAAAATGAATTAAGTTTTGGAAGATGAATAAAATACTACCTTCAAATGCACGGGATTTATCACTCAAGTTCCTACACAAACAGATGGAGAATCTTCGGCTAGGGTTTTCCACAACACTTTGTTGTACTCAAACCCTAAGCCATATTTTTCTCGTATTCTATGGTTGTCTTATACTGCGTGTGGGGGTTTACTGAGTAATTTCTCCATTTCGTCGGGATGCCCATAAGCTGATAACAACATTCAGCAGGGGATCTCATAGTGCTACATACCTTTGAAACAGTGCAAACGGTGGGTTAACCGGTAACAGAACGGAAACTGGAATTTGCTACGGAAACAGGAAATAGGAAAATGAAATATTTTGAAACGGTCAAAACGGAAAAATCAAAAGCAAAAAGTGGGGCCCACGGGAAAGGTTGGTTAAGTGGGGCCCACGGGAAAGGTTGGGTTACGAGACATACTCAAAAGTCAACGCTTCGAGTGTATCCGTTAAGCCCGGGCAACAAAATAGGGGAAGTGGCCATAACCCATTTCCGCACCACCCACCGAGTTGGTCATCATGCCTTAGCCTTTTTATTTCTAAGGTTGTGGCCACCTTAGGGCATTCCGGCCCACAATCATCATGGGGTGCAGTGTTCACCATCTCAAGGGGTCCTGCATGTCATTCTCAATTGGCTCATTTTCCTCTAGTAAACCCTCCATCTACATGTACTCTTTCACACAACCTTCGTCTATGTCCATTAAAATCTTAGTCAATTTCTACAAAAAAATAATAATTATACCAAGCCCCTGCCCACACCCAACCAAAATTCTTGGCTCCAAAGTGCTAATAAGAGGAAATTTTTTCACTCCCCCACCCTAGTATTTTGGCCTGTATTAGTTTTGTGGAAGAGGAGTATACAATTTTCCATCCAAACTGTCCAAAACCACATCGATCTCACCTAGGAAGGCATGCTTGAACACATTCTAGCACAACAAATTGGCTCCAATCTTTGACAACCCTACCATCAACAACATAGCCAAAAAAATTGTGAACATATTTGTGTTTACCCTATGATGATGGAAGGTTGAAATGAATTCCTTCCCCAGAATGACCTTAACTGCATGTATAACTAGGGGGTGGCCTATGGTGAATATAGCCAGCAATCTTTTATCATTCACCTCCCCTAAGGACATATGCCACTTGGTTGATTCAAGCAGTATCGACGTGTCCATTTTCTCACATTTTAGCTTGCTGAGAAAGACACCTCAAGATGACACATATGTCACTGCCTCTTAGCTTTTCTAATCGTCTCCCTTGTGTCATTATCATGAAACGTAATGCCTTTCACATTAATTATTTTTGCCATCTGAGATAATCTTTCCCAAGCTACCAATTAACCTTAAATATCTACAACTGGGTTTTTTCTCTCATTTCCTCCTACTTTTGTGTTGCCTAACTTGATGGCAACTCCATCCACTTTGGTTTGGATACTACACCTTCATTCTCATCACCTATCATGCATATTTATGCACCTTCCTTTAATGCTTCTGTCCTATAGAATCTTTGAGGCACACCAACTCATAATTCCCTACCTCACATACATCAAATCACCTGCAATTCACATCTATTTTCAATTTCACTCCTTGGCCACCCCATCATTCTATTTCTTTCTTTCTTGGAGATTTCATCTGCCAAACTGTTCCCTTCCCTATACACATGCATGAGCTTGAATTTTAAAAAAAAAGTCTATCAGTTTTCTAATTGGCACCAACCATTTCTTGAGTTTCCAATTTAGGCTAGATTTTGGTAGAGAGTGTTGATGGTGATTAAGGAATCATTCTCCAAATGCACTTTCACTACTTTTAACTCTAGGCACAATTCAAGTCCTAAGCATAGCCACTTGGAATTCTGCCAAATTATCGGTGGCCACCCCTAACGATTCAAGCTTCTCCCCCAATATTATTCCTTCATGATCTCTAGCAACATCATGATCCACTTGGTCCTAGATTTCCCATCGAGGCTCGATTGAAGTTAAATTTTTTCCATCTAGCCTGAGGAGTTGTCCATCCAATGCCATCTCTTCAGTTGACAAGAAGATGAACCTTCCCTGCCCCATTAATAGGGATATGATAATTTTTTTTAAATATATAAAACCCCCCCAAAAAATATTTATTTCCATCTTTAAATTTTGATTTGCATAAATAATATTAAATTTTAAAAAATATTTTCATAAATTAATTAAAATAAAATAAAACTTATTTAACTAATTATATAGACAAGATAAAATTATCCAATAAAATTACGATTTTTTAATTAAAAAAATTATAAAGCTTAAAATTTCAAAAACTGGGTCTCATTTACCCATGAATAGCACGTTTTTTACTTCGTTTTTTTTTCGTTTCCTCTCCTAAACTATGAACAAGGTGCTATATTTTTCCTCCAAGCTATGGGTCAAGGTTAGTTTTTGTTTATTTTTGTCTTTCTTTCTCGTTTGTTCAATTCATTTTACATTTGAAATTTAATTTTATTAATTTTGATTAGGTTTTTTCATTTTTTATTTCAAAAACCATATTGTTCTAATCCAGGACAAGAACAACCAAATGTACCTCTTGAAAACCCACAAGAACAACCAAATGCACCTCCTGAACAATACACAAGAACAACCCTCGATTCCTCCTTTGGACCGCACACTCGAAACACTGGAGCAATTAATTAATCAGTTAGGACAAAATACGTCTAAAATCAATAGATTGATTGTTAAATTGAAAACTTCTAAACTTGAGCATCATCAATCCCTCGCCACTAGCCTAGAAACATTAGCTAGTGGTGCCATAGTTGTTTCCACACAAATTACCAAATGGGGAAGCTTCAAGGATAGGTGTCATCAATATCTATGCCGATGGGCTATCATACGATGGAGTAAAAAACAAAAAAAATACTAAACAACAAATATGTGCCCTTTTTGTTGATTCCGAAACTGGTCAGTCACTTCTTAATGCAAAGAGGTTTCCCATACATTGTTGTACCAATTTACAGATGAAGAATCTTTTTTGGCAGAGGTGGTGGATGGTCTTTGATGATCCACCTTGTAATAATTTTGAGGTGCCATTATATTTTTTGAGAAAAGTATATTGTGAGTTTGTGCTCAATGTGCACCCAAACTATTTTGACATGAGAGAGTTTCATGCTAGAGGTGGTGGCTCTGCCCAAGATAGACCTGGAGCCCATAGGCGATTACCCGTGAAGAGTCACCGCCCCCCAGCACCCAAACCCAAGGTGCATCAGGTTGTCCCAGTAGAGCTGAAAGAGTCAATGGAGCTACAGACTCTTTAGGCGGCCACAACATTGACTAGTGCCATCATCCAGCATGGGACGTCATTGTCACACCCTATTGTATTGGATGATGAGCTATTAGGTGGTGATAGAGAGCCCATCCAGCATATGTGTATCAGTTGCTCAGGGATATGCTCGGGGATAGATGATGCAGCCAGTGCAGATGGATCCTCATCTCATCTGTGCACGACTTGCAGGAGTAGATGTCAGGTCCGCACGGCTGAGGATTTCGCGCTAACAGATGAGTTGATGGACATGGTGTTTGCCCATGAGCCACAGACAGAGGTGTGTTGATTTGAATTCATATCATTTTATTTATCACTCACTTTAAATTTGTAATTACATAAATGAATTTTCATTTATACATCAATTTAAATTGAGACAAATAATATGCATTTCAGGATGTAGTAGCGGTATCCCATATTCCTCCCCCAGTTACTATAGCTGCAACTTCGATGCCTGAGGTATAAATTTTGTAACATGTTAAAATAGAATAGTACACTTTGAATTCAAAAAAATACAAGATATATTAACTATCTTTAATTCTTGGTCCAATTTCTGATTAGTAGGTGTTGACAGGGGATGAAATGTCCCAAATTGATGACATCACGCTCTCAATGATCGATTTTGGCCTACAAGGCTATACGGTATCATATTTTATACAACCCTTTTTATGTATTGTTTTGATGGAATATGAAAGTCATTTCATTTTAGATTTTTAAAATTATGTTTAATTTATTATCTGTACTAATATCTCATTTTAATTTTGTTTTTTAGGGTACCTCCTCCACGTCTAGGACTTGTCCTAAGAAAAAGAATTGCTCGAAGATGCCAAAACGTGAGAATAAGGTAATTGAACACATTTTTAGTTGTACAATTGTTTGAAAATGTTGAAATAAAGTATTAGTTGGGGTTTGTAGATTGATTAGTGTTTTTTGTCTATTTTACATGTACAACAGCCATTGAGCTATGTGGATTTGTTGAATGCACTTGATTCACCCATGGATCAAGAGAGGGTGGAGGTATGTATCTCTACTTTATTTTCTTGATTTCATGATTATATGCACGCATACATGTGAACTTGTGATATATTATAATCTTATAATTTTTTCATACAAGAAATATCCATACCTATTTCATCAATGGTGAACCCTCCTCTGTGCACTGGAGAAGCATCTCAGGATCCGGTACACTTTTGTTTGATATGTAAAATTAATTGTTTTTAACCTTCAATACTTATCAATTATTTAATCTTTGAACATTTTTTGTATAGGTAATAGCGACAGTTTCTACATCGATGGTGAGCCATCCTTAGTCCATTGGAGAAGCATCTCAGGCACAGGTACGTCATTTTTCTCTATATTATAGCTTTTAAGTGTTTTTGATATATTTATGTTAGTATATTGTATTAATTGTACATTTAATCTACAATAGACCCGTTCGTGGTACGACCATAATGTGGATCCATTTAAGTATGTCTTCAAGAAAACTACTAAGAGTGACAAGGAGAGGAGAGCAAAGACATTAGCTCCTAGAGAAGCTGATGAGGTAATCTACATTTCAATTGCAAACGAATTAAAGTTAAATGCATAGTTATGTTGTTAATTGTGAACTATTTTCTACAAAAGAATTCTAACTTGGCTTTTAAATTGTGGTTTTGTAGCCATCTACAAAGCCATGTACTGCATCGAAGAGGTTTGATTTTTATTAACCACCACAAGTTTAGGATCATATAGTGTTAGTTTTGGTCATAGAATGACCAATACATGTAGATATATTCAACATTTTTATTGTATATCGATTTGGACATGGCATATGCCACATTTTTGTAATACTTGTATTGACTTGGCAGACATGCCTTTTTATATATATAAATATCGATATTCGATCCAATAAATGTGTATTGAGTTCATTATTTTGTATTCGTTGTATTTTTGGTTGTCCTTTTATAAATTTAAATGAATATTTGCATATGTAATCAACAATATGAATATAAACAACAAAAATATATGATATAAAACATTGCAATCATGGAAGATGATTTGATAAAATTTATAAAATGTTGACTTAACCCTACAAAACTCCTTGTATTCAGTTCATTATTGTGTATTCGACGTACTTGGTGGCTGCCCTTTTATAAAATTAAATGAATATTTGCATATGTAATCAACAATATGAATATAAACAACAAAAATCGACAATATGAATATAAACAACAATATGTGTTTGGTGCGAGAGCACCCTCACGCTCACAATGGTCAAATTTTGTTCATCGTGTGCACAAACCAACATTGCGAGCATGTCCGGGTGGGTAGGTTTATGCTAGGCATGCCCCTGTCGTGCATCCCAAAGCACCAAAATGTCGAGAGTCATACCATACCGGTGCGATCTCTCAAGTGCCCTTAGTCCAAAAAATTGTCAAAATTTGATAGACTATTTTTTCAAATCTAGGACACATATGGTCTATCCATTTGAACCTGTGGGGTCATGTGAGGCTTCTCTACAATGGCCTATCTCGGTTTTTTATGATTCAGAGCCATTTTCAATTGGTAGCATTTTTTCGCCTGTTGCAAAAACTGTCAGTTGCATGCAATGCAAAGTTACCAAATTGGCTAGAATTGATTCGGTTCATCATGTGCACAAACCGATATCCCGAGTGCGTTTGGGTGGGTAGGTTTACGCTAGGCATTCCCATGTTGTGTATCCCAAAGCACCGGAATGTCGAGAGTCATACTGTACCGGGGTGATCTCTCAAGTGCCATGAGTCCAAAAAATTATCAAAATTTGACGCACTGTTTCTTCCAATCCAGGACACATATTGTTGATCTGTTTGAACATGTGGGGTCATGTGAGGCTCCTCTACAATGTCCTATCTCTATTTTTTACGACTTGAAGCTATTTTCAATTGGTAGCATTTTTTCGCCTGCTGCAAAAACTGTCAGTTGCATGCAATGCAAAGTTGCCAGATTGGCTAGAATTGTTTCGGTTTGTCTTGTGCACAAACTGATGTTGTGAACATGTCTGGGTGGGCAGGTTTACGCTAGGAATTCCCCTGTCATGTATCCCAAAGCACTGAAACATCGAGAGTCATACCGTACCGGTGTGATCTCTCAAGTGCCCTTAATCCAAAAAATTGTCAAAATTTGACGGACTATTTCTTCAAATCCAAGACACATATGGTCAATCTATTTGAACTCGTGGGGTCGTGTGAGGCTCCTCTTTAATGTCCTTTCTTGGTTTTTGACGACTCAAAGCCATTTTCAATTGGTAGCATTTTTTTGCCTACTGCAAAAACCGTCAGTTGCATGCAATGCAAAGTTACCAGATTGGCTAGAATTGATTCGGTTCATCATGTGCACAAACCGATATCCTGAGTGCATTTGGGTGGGTAGGTTTATGCTAGGCATTCCCATGTCATGTATCCCAAAGCATCAGAACATCGAGAGTCATACCATACTGGGGTGATCTCTCAAGTGCCATGAGTCCAAAAAATTATCAAAATTTGACGCACTGTTTCTTCCAATCTAGGACACATGTTGTCGATCCATTTGAACATGTGGGGTCATGTGAGGCTCCTCTGCAATGTCCTATCTCTATTTTTTATGACTTGAAGCTATTTTCAATTGGTAGCATTTTTTTGCATGCTGCAAAAGTCATCAGTTGTCTGCAATGCAAAGTTGTAGGACTGGATAGAATATATTTGGTTCGTCATGTGCACAAACCGACGTTACGAGCATGTCTAGGTGGGAATTTTTACACTAGGCATGCCTCTATCATGCATCCCAAAGCACTAGAACGTCGAATGTCATACCCTACTGACGCAAAGTAGAAGTTGCTTGACAACTTTTTTGACAATTTTTTTGACAACAATGACATTTTTTGCTCAAATTGTATATAGTCTCAATCTATGACCCCTATGACCCGATAATGACTCAAATAATTCTTCACGATTATACAAGAATCAAGAATGCTCATGATTGACTAGGGACACATCACATATACTCAAAACATAGTCACAAAACATTGACACACAAAATAGTCACAAAACATTGTCACATATTATTCAAAAATTTGCCTCTAAATATGGTCAAATCAGCTCTTGGCTATTTGATTATACAAAAAAATGTCTTACAAATCATCTCATGGGATTTTATACAAAATTTGGCATTACAATATGTGCAATTCAACTCGTCACCATTTTAATATACAAATCATCTCATGGGCTTTTATACAAAATATGGCATTACAATATGTGCGATTTAGCTCATCGCCATTTTAATATACAAAATTTGGCATGTACATATGTACAAATTAACTCATTGCCATTTAAATATCCAAATTTATGCCCCTAAACATGTAAAAATCAGCTCATGGGCATTTATATATACAAAAAATGAATATAGAACAATTCATTGACGATTTATACAAAATTCTCAAAATCATTCTACTCTGAACCTTAGAATCAATCAAGTGAGCCTTCAGGATCGGCTCTAACACGTATTGTGTCAAGTATTGCCTAGTGGTCAAATTCACGAACTTTCCATAAAATCTTGTTATGAGGTCTACCACGATACTTCATCAAATGAATATTTGTTGCAACAACAAGGTTAGAGAAATGAAGAATATGTTTGTGTGTTTCAAAGTCCTCGAACAACCAAACATCAGAATTCTTGATAGGGTATCTCCGAAGCCATGTTCCTATCATGATAACAGACCCTATTGGGTACTCAATACCCTCTCTATCAATGATTGTGGTTGTCAATTTTCTTTTAGGCTCAACACAATGACACAAATAGTAATTTGTTCCTTCTTCATTGTTCGCTTCTGCAACAACTGCATACACATGACCTGCATTTTATAAAGTGTTAATTAATACCAAAAATAAAGTATGATGTACAACAAAATGAACCAAAAAGAATACTTGCAAAATAATTAACTCAAAAAATCACCTGAATCCACTAGGTTGGTTACATGGTCAAAATCCATTGATGTCTCCATCTGGCTCAATTGTAGTGCTTTGGGAATTTGATATGAATCAATGGGAACCAATGGTCTACAAGACCATTTGTCAACCCAATCTTGTGATTCACATTCTTCCCACAAACAATACATGCATGAAGAGAAAAAACATAGCATCTGTCTCGTATAAATTACCAGTGAACTTGAATTTGAACTCATAAATAAGTGCATGTCACTCGATCCTACAACTGTACAACAATCTAGATAGTTTTCAATGTTAGATTCAATGATCAACCAAAAATATCTACGAACCATTTACGTACCTGGATTACCTGGACCCATCATAGACTTACACCATCACACAATTGTTTATGCATCTATCAACTCAGCACCATCTTCGTACTTCAATTCTTCCCTAGCTAGGGCTCTTTTCACACATGCTCCTGAACCATCATGCTCTCCCTTACCATGTCTAGCCTCAGTGAAATTCCAAATATGTTGTACATCACTTGTCATATGCATCCTTGTCAACCAATAAAACATCCTTGCATTCTTGAATTGTGCGGTGCAATTATCTGACATATTAAGTGTCGGTTGTATTGTATGTTCCTTTCCCTTAAACTATCATAGAAAACTTTAAAGCATCCTTGTACAAACTCCGATTAATGAGTATGATCATCACTTATGTAGAAGTGATACTCTCTTACAACCTTTCTATCCTACTCTATGCTATCATCTACATGCATGAATGCTATGTGTACAAAAATAGAACCTTGTGTAGAGTGATAATACATGGATTTCACTTCATTTTGAGGTTGTAGTGTATAATTTTCAGCAAAATAAATGATAGAGACAATGGTGCCAAGAGGAAATGTGTCCTTACATAACTTGAATTTCTCATCTAACCATCGAGCTCTATGTGTATGCATTATGTAC
This sequence comes from Cryptomeria japonica, assembly GCF_030272615.1. NCBI lineage: Eukaryota > Viridiplantae > Streptophyta > Pinopsida > Cupressales > Cupressaceae > Cryptomeria > Cryptomeria japonica. Next base: position 37,639,521 of record NC_081413.1, on the reverse strand, counting down.
TCATAAACTATTTTCTCTTGAAAAATTTTCATAAATTGAGCTACACATATATCATTTTTCACTAGATCACATCTCTTCAAATATTTTCCATCTTTAACTCCATATGTGATTGTCTTGTATTTTCTGAAAGAAACTAGTTTCGTACCAATTTCATGTGTTCTCTCCAAATGTGCGCGTCTTGGTAAATGTTGCAAACCACCACATATAGCACAAGAACCTTCCAAACAAGACATCTTATAATAAATGCAACCATCGTGTCTATTACATAAAACACTTGAAATAAATTCTCTTACCGACTTAGGAGGTGCTTGTATATTAGATTCCTGCAAAACATTGTTAGTGTGCAAAGTAGAACAAATATGACGAAAAATATCATAATGCATGGAAAATTCAATATGCATCCTACAACAACACGTGGTGTGTACATGATTAATCTTAATATAAAAAGGTTTTGCCATTTCAAAAAATCTTTGAGAAATTCTTATTTGAGGAAATTTTTAAAGGAATCTTTCATAAAATTTAGTTTGAGTCATATCCAAATAGTGTTTGGAATGTGGCTCGCAATTTGTAGACCTAATTCACCTTCTAACAACATCTCTTTGGTTGGGCGAAACACTTGTGTTGTCATACCAAAAATTTTCAATTAATGTTTTTAGTGCATCAACAACAACCTTGTCTTTGCGTGGTAGTCTACCCAAGAATGTCCAAAGAGAATTATTGTTAGGTTCCTCTATTTTTTACCGCCTCTTTAATGCTTTACTTAATGGTGTTCTACTAACATTTAATGACTTACTTGTTTTGCTTATCAAACCATCTTTTTTTATTTTCTTGCTCATTATGATTGATGTAATGACATGTTGAGTAGCATTACAATCTTTAGTACGTGATTTTGAACCAATAGCTTGATATGCATCAAATAGATTTCTCACAATAGTTCTTTCATTGTTACTTTCAGATGATCTTAGGCCTAGGATTTTCATTGTCTCTCTAAAATTCAAATTTTTAATTATTTGAACAATTAATTGACATCTTGCAGTTTGATTTAAGTTATTAAAATAGTTTTTCAATATTCTTTTAACCATTCTCCTACAAGTTCGTTCATTCAATTTATTGGGCATTGAATTCAATATGTTCTCATCAATGTCAATTAGATACTTTGGTTTCCTACGAATGTTTCTAGGAGTTGTTAACATCGGTGCATTATGTACATTCAATTCATCAAGTAGAGAAGGTGTAATATGTTCATCATTGAATTGATTATTCAATGCATTATCTTATTCAATTGCATTAGGTTCAAATGATAAATCAAATGTCTCTTCTTCAATTTCATTAAGTGCATTATCTTCATTTGGTAAATTGAATTAAGATGTTGAGGATGACATACCTTCTTCTCCCATTGTTCTTATTTCATGTAATTTCTTCATACGCTGCCTTTGTCTTTCCTTTCGAGCCTCTTGTTGTTCCATTGTTCTTCGCTTGTTCTTTCCCATGGTTGATATCAGTTGTCCTAAATATAATCATATTACATATATATGTAAACAAAATTTTATAAACAAACAAATAACCATAAATATGCATCTTCTCACTACTTTTTGGAATCAAACTATTAATCAATCACAATACTATTGACAAAAACTAATAAGAACAACATTTCAATCATTTTAAATCATGCAAAAACAAAAAATTCACTTACTTCTATGTATAAAACAGGGATAGAAGTGCAAACACGATTCTAGTGGGGTCTTCAACGACCTCAAAAACTTCTTTTGAGGCCATTGAGGCTCTTGGGCAGCTAAAACTATGTCTATAAACCGCGTACGTGTTGTTAGTCCATAAAATATTGACAAGCCCAATGATATTCTTTTTTCCCATTCTAGACTAATAAGTAGCATGTACATGCTCTTAAGCCTCAAAAATGTTATCACAGGGTAACGAATAATGGTCTTAATATAAGTAATAAGTACCGCGTACGTAGTCCTTTGCCTTAAAAAAGTTATGCTAGGGTAGTGAACTAATACTTTCGGTACCTCGTATGCGCTATTGGTAGTAGAAAAGATGTGAATGAAAAGGGAGAGAGAGAGAGAGAGAGAGAGAGAGAGAGAGAGAGGGTAGAGAGAGGAAGAGAGGTAGAGGGAGGGAGAGAGGGAGAGAGAGAGAGAGAGAGAGAGAGAGAGAGAGAGAGAGAGAGAAGGGAAGGTAGAGAGAGGGAGAGGGGTAGAGGGAGGGAGAGAGGGAGAGAAGAGGGTGGAGGGTGGGAGAGAAGAAGGGGTATGGACGAAGGGAGGGAGGGAGAGAGAGAGAGAGAGAGAGAGAGAGAGAGAGAGAGAGAGAGAGAGAAGGGGGGAGAGTAGGGGGGAGGGAGAGAGGAGGGGGGCGGAATGGAAGGTGGTAGGGAGAGAGGGAGAGAAGAGGGGGGAGGGTGGGAGAGAAGAATGGGTATAGAGGAAGGGAGAGGGAGAGTAGGGGGAGGGGTGGAGAGGAGAGGGGAGAGGGAGAGAGAGAAGGGGGAGGGAGAGGGAGAGAGAGAGTGAGGGAGAGAGAGGGAAGGAGAGAGAGGGAGAGTGAGAGAGATAGAGAGAGGAGGGAGGGAAGGTAGAGAGTGGGAGAGAGGTAGAGGGAGGGAGAGAGGGAGAGAGGGAGAGAAGAGGGGGGAGGGAAGGAGAGAGAGGGAGAGAGAAAGGACACAGGACACCATATGACTGATCCTGATTGTGACTATAGGAATTAAAAAAGAAGAGAAAGAGGGAGGGAGAGAAGAAGAGAAAGAGAGATGGGGTATGGATGAAGGGAGAAGGGGAGAGAGTGAGAGAGAGAGGGATGGGGTATGGAGGAAGGGAGGATGGGAGAAGAGGAGAGAGAGAGAGGGAGAGGGAGATAGGTAGAGAAGAAGGAGGGGAGACAGACGGAGAGGAAGAGATATCGAATCCAAGACACAATATGACCCTTAGAACATAATATGACCCCTAACAACATCTAAGGGGCCATAGGGTGTCCTAAGGGGTCATACGACACTATATTATCCCTTAGCACACCATAGAACCTATAATGACACCAAATGGTGTCCTAAGGGGTCATAGAACACCATAGGACCCTTTAGAACACCATATGGTGTTGTTATGGGTCATTGGTGTCCTGAGGGATGTTAAGGGGCCATAGGACACCATATGACCTCTTAGGAAATAATACGACCTCTAATGACAACTAAGGGGTCATATGGTGGGCTAATAAAATGATATATTAAATTTAAAGTTATGAATAGAACATCATACAACGAGACTCGAAGCAAACAAACAATGAGGCTTCGCTAAAAAGCAAGTGTAAGAGCTTGACCTAACCCTAAGAGTACTGCCTAAGTTCTAAAACATATGATGCTATTAAATTTGTAAGGTTATAAGACTGATCTCGATTGTAACCGTAGGAATGACACACTTGATTTCTTTCATGGGTATGTATCATTCCAAGTTGTTTGACAAGTGATGATCATCATATACTACCACTTCCATGCATACAACAAACTTTAATTTCTCTTCCTACCTGTTGTTTCCTTCTGAAAAACATATTGCAAGTACTTTGATTCATCATGTTGCTTTGTTGACACTATTTTCCACATCTGCTCTACTCATTAAAAACACATTTGAGAAGAATATTGTTGTAGGTTTCCTTGTTTGTCACGTCAATACACCCGTGGTTCAATTTTAAACCGTATTCCTCCTATTCAATATACACACACAAATCCATCAGTCAATTTTCTTAGGAGAGCATACATGATAAAAATCAAAGAGGAAGTTGCAGACAAGAAATAAATTCACTTACTTCTATAGAAGTGTAGAAATAGTTGCAATGGGGTATGGAGGGAGGGAGGGAGGGAGAGAAGAAGAGAAAGAGGGATGGAGTATGGAGAAAGGGAGAAGGGGAGAGAGCGAGAGAGAGAGGGATGGGGTATGGAGGAAGGGATAATGAGAGAGAGGGAGGGATGGGGTATGTATGAAGGGAGAGAGAGAGAGAGAGAGAGAGAGAGAGAGAGAGAGAGGCACCTTGTATGCGTTTGAGAGGGGGAGACAATACACTTACATGTGTATATATATGTTTAATATATTATATATATATATACATATATTATATGTATATACACATATTATGTATACAATATCATATTATACACATATTATATATTACAGATATTATATGTATATACACATATTATATATTACATATATTATATTATACAATAGCGTGTACACGTTGTTTATAGGAAAAAGAGCGCATACACGTTGTTTATAGGAAAACAAGCGTGTACGCGTTGTTTATAGGAAAACAAGCGCATACGTGTTGTTTATAGGAAAACAAGTGCGTACGCGTTGTTTATAGGAAAACAAGCGCGTACGTGCTGCTTACACCATAAGTACCCCATACGCACTTTTGACTGTTTAGGCTTGGAAATAGGCCTGGATGACAAAGCTACAGTATGGAAGTTTGATTTCCCTCCATTTCTCTCATTTTGACATGTTTTATTTTATCAACTTGGTTTATTGACTTTTTCATCATCATGTTTATACTTCATCAAGTGGTTATTTCTAAAATTACCACCATATTTTCACCCATCTTCTGAGCTTTCTAACCATAGAATTTTTTTCCAGTTTGAACAACAATAGCATATTATTATTGAATTTGTTTTACCAGTGTCTCCATAGTTCTCACAGACATAGGTGCACCATTTTTTGAATAAATTTTGATATACTTATCCAAATTTTAAAAAAATTATATATTATTGTAGTGCACTTGATTCTTTACAATTTAAAAAAAATTTGTATTTTCGATTTGTTTAGTGCAACTTATGCTTCATGCACGAACAGGGACCTAATTTTCAGAATGTGCTCGATTGGAAAAATCATTAAAAAAAATTACAAAACAAAAAATTACAACAAAATACACATCTTATAGTGCTCACTTTTAACTATCTTTCTTCCAAAGGATTTGTCAAAATACTAAATCTAACTATGACTTTTTGGATGTGCACGTCAGACACTATGTTATGTTTTTTAGAAAAAATCAGGGGTAGTTTTTTGTGCGCGAAGGATTTGACCCCCTTAATATTATCCAATTTTGAAAATGTTTAGTAGTTTGGAAACTAGATTTAGATTACTACAATATTTGTTCTTTGATTATCTTCCTATCTTGAGTGGATGACTTTCAAAGTTTGCCTCCAAGTTCAGGTTCACCTGATTTCAGAAGAAAAAAAATGTTTCCACTTATACCCCCTTTTTGACCACCAGCTTTGTGCACTTACCCGGTTAAGAGCTATACAAAAAGGCCTGTGAGAACCACCCCTGTTAGGAGATACCCAAGTTTTTGTGATTTGCAAACACAACTTAATGTGTCACTTGGTAAGAGGATTTAATGATCAGAATTGTAGGATCTGACTGCACCCTATTAGGAGTGACCTTGTAAGAGGATTTTCTTGCTGCAACTATTAGGAAGTCAACAAGTACAAATGATCTCAGTATAACACCTTTTGTGTCTAATTAGATCCACTTCACAACATTACAACATTACAAAGACTTCATCTGTCAAGTTTTCTAACCTTCACACTATCAAAAATACTCAATTCACTCATCACATATCGCACTATCAAGCTCATGTATAAATATCTTTTCATACCTCACCACACTATTAAAATTCTCATAAGGTCAGCTTAGAACCTTATTACAATTTCCTAGGTTCAATGCATCTAGACAATCTTGCATTGTATAATTTAGTTATGTCAGCCTCCGACATAACAAATCCAATTATGTGTCATTTTACCGATCTGAGTGATTTTCATCAATACCGGTTAAGTCACCATCCACTAATCTTTTTTGTCAAACAAATCTCATTCATCTAATTGGTTTAGCACGTGCGGTCATAAACATATCTTCATCTGATAGTCTTCAATGCTACTACAAAACCACATTATCTCAATCTTCATGATTTTCATGTACCAGTTGTCGGAATGTAACATTGTCTATCATTTACTAGTTGAAGTCCTAATTATCAGTTCTGATAAAACTATTTCTTCTTTACTGGTTAAGTCTAACCGATTGAACTGTAGGACATAGATGACTTAAAGAAACATATTTACCATCAATGACAACATACAAAATAGTCATCATATAGAAAACTAATCTCTATGAAAGACATATACCGGTTGCATCAAGCAAACACAAATTACTGGTATAATACAAATGATCAAATGCCAATAATCTACCCCTTTGGCATTAATGGCAACACTTGGGAAAATTTTTCCAACCAAGTGTGCAACAAAAATTGACTTCATGACATACACTTCCCCTTTGCAATTACATGCCATTAAAAAAATGAAATCATTACTCCCCCTTAACGGTACATATAAAATTTTGACTCTTAACTATTTCTACTCCCCCTTTGAAAACAATGCCAAATAAAGAAGTAAAATACATACATTATATCAAAAAAAATCATCAAAAACTGCATGTATATATAGAAATAAAAGTGTTAAAGTCTTTACAATGTAATTCTCAAGAAAAAATCATTGTAATGAAACTTCAACTGCTCCAGATCAGTGTCCCAAGTTTCCAACAGTCTCTTGATAATCTCAACATGTGTCAAGATTTGTGATGCAAAATCCTCCATAGCATCAACTGTACTCATCTCAGGAGTAGCCAAAATTGCCTTTGACTCCATGAATTCTCTCTGAAGAATGTCTACTTTCGGAAGTAGTTGAATCTGGAGTTCTTTCACTAATCTGGTCTGCTTCACCTGTTCATGTTCACAAAGTTCTAACTAGTGTTGCAGATCAACAACCTTTTCACCAAAATTAATCACTGAGTCCTGTACTGGTATGAAGTTTCTCTTAACTTTTGTATTTCCTTCTTAGTATCAGCTTTCTTCTTTCTCAAGTTTGCACAAAATAGTGAAAATTGGAAAATATTCACCAAAATCTTTCAGTCGGTTTCCAGTCCATTCTTCAACAAGTCTTTATTCACCATTAGGGATACTTTGCCTTTATTTATCTCAACCATTAATTGTTCTCCCCTTTTCTTCTTGTAACCCTTTTCAACAAAATTCTATTCAAGTTCTTCAAGGGATTTAAGTTGATCACTGACACTAACAACTAACTATCTAAGGTTGGCAATAGGGGTAGCCAAATGTTCTATGTTATTCTCTTAATCTTTTATTTTGTACCTGGGATTGCATTGTAGTTGCAATCTCCATTAACTCAGATGCACTCAAATTATCCATGTCTATTGGACATTTTTTGCTGATCATCATCATCATCATCATCATCAACCATTGCTTTCTTCTTCTTCTCTTGATCCTTATTATCTATCTTCTCCTTTTTCTCTGTCTTTTCTTCCTTTGTTTTCTTTTCTTCCTCCTTTTCTTTTTATGTCTCTTCACCCTTAGTGGTGTCTTTGACTGGTTGCAGATTTTCAATAGCTTGTTCCTTTATCAGTATTTTGTCTACCTTATGTTCTTCACCCTTATCATTTTGACTGTCATTATTAGCAACACTAATATTTACATTTGCATTTACAGTTACCAGTTGTACTTATGTTTGCTTCTTTCTCTTCTTCTTTTTTCTCAACTTGTTCCTATTGAGTATCCATCATCTGTACATTAACTTAAAAAAATTCTACATTATCACCAGTGTTAGCAAAATAATCTGCATCATCGGTATCATCATCTGTTATATCTACCGGTTCAATATCAATAGGGTCATTTTGTAGATACTTGTTGTCTGGTTCAAAGTCTATGATCTTTACACCTTCAGGAAGTTCTTCTGACTTTAGCATATCAGGAGTAATATCCTTAATTACTTCATCTTTCTCCTCTTCTTCATTGGGAATGATACCTAAAGCCTTTTTGACCAAAATCTCAGTTTCTTTTTGAATTGATTCGGTTTCACCAACAAGGATTCTTGTTAATTTCTCTTCTTAGATCTGAACAATATTTTTTTATATTCATCTTTATTTGTTCGTTTTCCTCTTCACTTTCTTCTGGTTGCTAGTGCTTAAGTGTAGAATCAATAAATTATTTATCAAGACTAATTGCCCCTTGCCACCTAGCATTAATCAAATTGTATAGAGAATTTGGAATTTTCCCTTGTAATTCAATGAGGGATAAAATAAACTTATTCATACTGAAGATGACTGCATCTTCAATCTCCCTTCGTTGACTTTCAGATAAATAAGTAAACAGTATGTTTAAACCTTTGTAAATACCATACTCCTTAATAATTCTAATCATTCTAATGAAATAATCTTCAAGTGTCAATATTTTTGTAATTGCTTTACCTTTTCGAGTAGTCTTCTTCTTCCTATCACTTTCCCTTAGTGATCTCTTATCTTCTTCCAATTTTGTTTCCTCAATATCAGTCACTAGTTTGTGAGCTTTCTCCTTCTTTCTTTTTCTGGTTTGGGCAAGAACAACATGAGGTTCAAGATTTTTACCTCTCCTTCGAAAATGTATTTTAGAGGGTTTCCCTCTTTGAGATTTAGTAGGATTCACCTTAGGTTCTTCCGCTTTCTTCTTCTCAACTGTTTTGGCTTTTCTTGTCTTACCGGTGGGGGTACCGATTGGTACACTTGAAGTTTCACCTTGTTGAGCCTCATATTTGGCTCTTGCTAAAACTATCTATTCTTTAGTGAATCTGTCATATTCATTGAAGGCATGTACCTCCTTTCTTCCTTTCTTTTCTATCAAAGGTTTCTGTAATTTAGAATGCACTTTCATTTTTTCTTCTTGTAGGTTCCAAACCTCTCAGCAGTGGTATTGATCAATTGAGCTAACAAATTATCAACATATAAGCAACAAGTAGGTCTTTATCTACTTCATAACCCAAGGGAGCTACCCATGTTGTCGTAGGAATAACAACTTCCATCAAGCATGTATTTGTGTCAACCATAAAACAGATAGAATCCTCATACCGATTGACTACTTCTGTCGGTATGTGTTCCCTTGCATGCATTTCCTTTTGAAATTTCTTAAAATATTCCCATGAAATATCATCAAACTTTTTTTTCAACATCCTAATGTTGTTCTTCATTTGCGATAGGGCAGGTGTCCTAATCACCAATATCAGGGAAAAAGTTTTGGAAATACAAGAATAAGCCCATGATAAGCTATCCAAACTTAAATCTCAGCCTTTTGTCCTTCTTGACTGCTTCCAAATTTTCCACTAATTGACTCCTTAGAGCTTCAGTCAAGTCATAGTCCACATTTTCTTTAATCATCTGGTATGTAGTGTGAATGGCCGCTGCTGGTATACCATTGATTCTTCTTGAATAGAAATTTATAAATCCAATCACCATAGATGCAAATTTCATAGTGGGATCATTAATATCGTTCACGGTCATGGCCCTTTTATCTCATCTAGATCCAGTTAGCTTCTCACCATCATTCTTAGGTATAGACCTAAGCAATTTGGTACTTCACCGATTCAGCAGAAGCCGATTACAACATGGATTTCTTCCTTAGTGATTTTGTGAGGTCCGTCCAACCACATGACCTAATCATGAATGCAGCTCAAAACAAATCTCACCAACTCGCAATCAAAATCATCAATAAAATTGATCACATAATGAAAACCTTTATCGGCTACAGTTCTGAACTATTCTTTCAATCTACCCTATTCATTGCACAGAGATTTGTATTACTCATAAATAAATGAAACTCCCAGATATTTAAGTTTGGAGTGATAAAAGGATCCTACATCCTCTACATGAAAAACACCAATTAGTACACTGGATAGGGCACCGACAAGGTCAATTTCCTTTGATTTGTATGGATGTCATTTGTATTCAAGTCTTGCACTCTCCATCACATCAAATAGATGCAGAGTATCCATACTACAATATGCAAAACTTTACAGCAAAGAGTAAGATTCACTGATAAATACCTCTTCTGCTTTGGTGCTAGGTTTTCCAACCGTAAAAAACTTTCAATACTTGATCACTAAATCAAACTTCACTTCGATGGCGTCGAATGCTGGTAAATGATCTGAAATCTACTTGCACAAACTTATCTCTGCTCTACTCGCTTCGCCAAGACTTCTCAAGATGCAAAGTGACAAATGAAATTCAAAAAGTTCTATTTATTTGCATTCTAACTACTACAATAAATGCATTTACTGACAAAACCCTAAAATGCCTTAGCAAGCTCTAAAGCATATTACTGGCAGCAAAAACTCAAAGATATTTACCGGTTTGATTCAGAAACACATCAAAACATCAAAATGCATCAGAATATACAAATTTAACTTACAGTACATCATCTAGGGGTTCAACTCAAGATTTGACAATAAGCTCACCCCAAGTTATAGAAACAACTTAGTTTGCTGGAGATAGATTCTCCACATTAGGTGAATAATCTGATTCCCTTGATGGGTTGACATAACTCTTCTTCTTCTAGATCTTATTCATCTCAACTCTAGTTTCTTCAATATCAACCTTCTTCTTTCCTTTCTGGTCTGCAGGATGATTCACTGGTTGGTTCTTCTATGTTCTGCACAACTTAGCAATGTGTCCCGGTTTGTTGCAATGATAGCATGACATTCCAGATGCTCTCCAAGGTCGTGAGTTGCTTCTACCTATTCTTCTTCTGCAGTTCAATGCCACATGTCCAACATTTTTGCAGACTAAATAAATCACATTGACTCTCTTTTCCATCTCATAAGGACTAGACCAGTTAACATATGGTCTTTGCAAATTTTGCGATCCTTCGGTCAGTGAAATTCCTTCTCTAGTCACCAATAGGTCTTGGGATCATGTGAGGTGCTAGATTGTTTGCTCCAAATCTACATTCAACTTCTTTATGCCCATACATGTTGTATGTATAACAATATCCTTCAAATCTCCTACGCACATATCTAGTATTAGGTCTATAACTAGTATTAGAATTAGATTTGCTTTTACAAACATTAGCGGTATGTCCTGGTTTAAGAGAGTTAAAGCAAAGAGGTTTTTAATCTTTCTTACCGATAGGCTTCTGAGCCCTAGGAGCGGTTTTACCTTCATGCATGTTTCTCTTGGTACCGAAAGGTTCTCCCTTCTTAGATGTATTGTATCTTAACCTAGATGTATCACCTTTCATCCTCTAAGATTTGATTTGTTCATCGAGCATAGAGAAGCTCATTCTTTGTTTTAGCAATTTCTTTAGCCATCTCTCTATAACTCATTCCTTCACCCATATTTTCCTTAGGATTAGAGATCCCTTCCAAGTAGTTAATCCTTAAGGAAGTTAAGCTTTGATACCAATTGATTAACTTACAAGGCAATGAGAGGGGGAATAAATTAGTCATAGTAAAAAGAATAGAAATCTGAATATCAATTTGAATATCAATTTCAAAAACTTAAAACTCAATAGACATATAATAAGTAATACCAAGTATGCAATCACCACACAAAGCATAAGCCACATGACACAAGAGTTTATACGTGGAAAACCCAAATAGGGAAAACTATGGTGGGAGTTAATACTCACAAGATCCACTATCTGCAGTATAGAAATCTAACCGGTTAAGGTCTATAATACCCTGTTAGGGGCACACCCTATTAAAAGTGTCTAAGCTCAGTTAAGAGAAATACAAAAAGGCTTGCGACAACCAGCCCTATTAGGAGCTACCCAAGTTACTGGGATTTTCAAACACAAGTTAATGTGTCACCTAGTAAGAGGATTTAATGATCATAACTATTAGGATCTGACTGCAACCTATTAGGAGTGACCTTGTATGGGGATTTTCTTACTGCAACTATTAGGAAGTCAACAAGAACAAATGATCTTAGTATAACACCTTTTGTGTTTGATAAGATCCACTTCAAAACATTACAACATTACAAAGACTTCATCTCTCAACTTCTCTGACCTTCGCACTATCAGAAATACTCAATTCACTCATCACATATCACACTATCAAGCTCATGTATAAATATTTTTTCATACCTCATCATACAATTAAAATTATCATAAGGTCATCTTAGAACCTTATTATAATTTCCTAGGTTCAATGCATCTAGACAATCTTGCATTGTATGCTTTACTTATGTCGGGCTCCGACATAACAAATCCAATTCTATGTCATTTTACTGATCTGAGTGATTTTCATCATTACCAGTTAAGTCACCATTCACTAATTTGTTATGTCAAACAAATCTAGTTCATCTAATTGGTTCAATACATGCGGTCACAAACATATCTTCATCTTATAGTCTTCAATTCTGTTCTAAAATCACATTATCTAAATCTTCATGATTTTCGTGTGCTAGTTATCGGAATGTAGCATTGTCTATCATTTACCAATTGAAGTCCTAATTATCGGTTGTGATAAAATTGTTTTTGCTTTACCTGTTAAGTCTAGCCGGTTGAATTGTACGACTTAGATGACTTAAAGAAACATAGTTTCCATCAATGACAACATACAAAATAGTCAACATACACAAATCTAATTTCTATGACAAACATATACCCATTGCATAAAGCAAACACACATTACCGGTATAATACAAATGATCAAATGCCAATATTGTTGTTGTTGTCCTGTCATTTCCTGTTCATATTTATTTTGTCCTTCCTCTTCTAGGTTGGTCTTTCGTTTCCTTGCCCTTCTTTTCTCATTTTTCGTGTTTCCTATTTTCGTAGTTTAGGGATTAGAGTTAGATTTCATGTTTTCCATAAAAAATTATTTGTATTGATCCGTAGGTTGTTGGCCTTGCATCTTGGACCCCAAGATCTCGGAAGCCTGAAATATTGAAATCTTCAATAATGAACCCCGAAACCTCGAAATCCTGAAATCGTCAATAATGGACCTTGGAACCCTAGAACCTTGGAACCTTGAAATCCTCAATAATGGACCCTAGAACCTCGAATTCTCAAAATCCTCAATAATGGACCCCAAAACCCCAGAATCATGAAATCATCAATAATTAGACCTCAAAATCCTAAAATTTCAGAGTCCCTTATGATTTTACTAATATGATGAAGCTGATTATGTATCTTGTGTTGCATGTTATGAAATACCTACCTCTAGAGCACCATTATGGAAGTGAACGAGGAGTGGTAGTTTCATAATAGTTGAATTAGACTTATGGAACCTTCCACCTCATCCCAAAAGAAGACTAGAGAGTACAAAGGAGCTTCTTGGAGTTTTTAAATTCAGAATGGAGTATATTGCTGACCCACCAACTGCTTCCATAGAATGTTTCATCAGCAACTACTAAAACTACAAGAGGAATAAAGGACAAACATGCAGTTAGAAAAAGAAAAATGCACTTTCAAGCAATGTCACTACCACAACCACTATAGCTTCAACTGATATTGCATGTCACACTTGCTTTTCGAGCATTTTTTTTGCATGTTACGAAATAAATGCCTTTGGAGCACCGTTACAGAAGTGAATAGTGAGTGCTAGTTTTGTAACAGTTAAGTGGAGTCCACAGGCAACGACTTGCATGTCGACTGTGACTCCCATCATTTTGTAATCCTAGTTTGTAGACATGATCACTTTCTTTTATTTTGTATCATTTTTACATGTTATGAAATACCCACCTATAAAGGACTATCATGGAAGTGAGTGGGGAGCGCTAGTTTCGTAACAGTTAAGTGGAGTTCACAGACATCAAGTTGCATGTCAATTGTGGCTCCCATCATTTTGTAATGCTATTTTTGAATGCTCGATTACCATTACCACCACTACAACTAGGTCTTGAACTGACGTTGTAACTCACAATTCCTTTTTGGGTGAGATTTATGCATGTTATGAAATACCTGCATCCAGAGCACCATTTTGGAAGTGAACCTTGAGTACCAATTTAGTAGTACTGAGATGGAGTTCAAAGGAAGAGACGCAAATGTCAGCTACAACTCCTTGCTTTTTGTAATCCTTAATTTAGGTATGATACCTTCCTAAGGTGTAGGGGAAAATTCTATAAATTATAAAATTTGGGCCATTTAGAGGGTCCGTGAATTGATGATTTGAGGTCCATTTTAGAGATTCCATTAGAGATTTTTATGCAAATTATTATAAGTTTAGATGATTTTGTGATACTCTTTGAAGTTTAATACAAGACCAACTTGTGGATTGTTTGAGCTTCTTGTGTGTTCTATATGATTGTGTCCTTCGTCATTTAGTAACTTCTATCATTTTAATCAACAACTAGTTCTTTTGGATGCTTTATTATTTTGTGAATCATATTGCACATGTAAATGGTGTATGGAGATTAAATTTATAGGGCGATTATTAGCTAGGTGATATTCATTTTCATTTGTATGTAAAGTTGTCTAACTTTATATATTTCCTAGAGTTCGTCATTTCAATGTTGATTTAGTGGTATTAATAATATTTAGGTTACAAAATTCTAAGCGTGTGGATCATTCAGTTGTTATTGTATCAATTTCTTTGTTATTTCTTGGTTCCCCTGATCTATCTTTCGCTATTTATTTTTTGAGAACATGAAAATCAGAATATACAAAAAAGGATTTTGTTTGTTTTGTTTCAACCAGCAGGCCCCTTGACAGGTACAAGTGCATCAACGACTGAACTTCCCATCATCACTGAGACTCGACTATAGAGACCTTGGAATGGTTGGTTTCCCAAAACTTACTGCTTTTTAGGAGATGCGGTGAGTGTTCACATAAACTACGCAACTGTTGGTGAGTGTATGAAAACATCTGTCAATAGTACCTATGTAAAAATTGAATGTAGTTATAACGGGTTTTTATACCTCTTAGCTATAGAAATCTGCTAAAAGAAAGAAAAGTAAAATAAAACTAAACATCAAGTTCATAGCTTGACTAATCAAAAGATTAACCATCAAAAAGTGTAAAAAAATAATTCCAAAACAAGTATTAAATAATACCAATATTCATGAGAACAACTAATTAGTTCTAACAATCTACACTTTATCATCAAAGTCTCTATCTGCAACTAGAATAAGGAATTAGCATCTAACAAATGGTCAGCCAAGCACCAATGCTAGATAAAAAAAATCTTTGAGCTCTTGTCTTACTTGAATGAGTGAGTCAAGATAGTTGTAACCATTGAAAGGAGACATAAACCAATCAACAGTAAATCAAAGCTTAAACTAGGTATATAGAGCATAAATGGTGTCATTAAGAACTAGAAGGGGAAATCATGAGGAAAAAGGAGGTAGGAGGTAGGAGCTTATGTTTTGTGGAATGAATCTGCACCTTACACTTTCCAAATATCTATCACAAACAGAAGAAGTAGAGAGGTATCATAGCATGTTCACCTCCGGAACGATGTGATGGTAGAAACCTAAATGAGAAAGGAGAGATTTCTTAGAAATTACATGTTAAGTTGTGTTCCACGATTCCATCGAATAGAGACACAATCTTATTGAGATTTAATCTATTCATTTTATAATGTTATGTTATGGAGATTTCAGATCTTAGTTCACATTGGTAGGTCTATGATGTTATATATATATATATATATATCACACATAGAGTTAATAGAGTTTAGAGTATAAATTAAGAAACGTGATTAGAATGTTTTTGAAAAGATTAGAAATAAACCTTAAAAATTTCAAAGCGCTATCATCTCAATTAAATGTTCATCTCTTAGATTCTTTCAATCGCTAGCTAATCATTATGAGGCATTTTTTCAAACAATAAAAATATTCTCTCCTCATCATTATGAAATGAAATATATTTTTTAAGAATTTAAGAGTTCATTAGAATTTGAGTTAAAGAGTCTATATAAAAGGGTAAATTTAATATCTTAATTTTTCAAGCAAAGCTCTAAGTGATGTTCATCTTGGTGTGCCTCGACATAATATATGGAAAGATAATTTGTTCCTACATACTTCTCATAAGGATGGAAGTGGAGATTATAAAAGAATATCTTCATGGATTTCTAAATGTGTCATTATTAAAGTGAGGATCCCTTGTGTAATTACATATGGGTTAGACTTATTTTCTTTAATGATTAAATTGTTGGGTTTTTTTTCTATGTATGATCTTAATGATACTATAAAATGGGTTGCATTATAGAGAAAATTTCAATATGGTGAAACATGATTGAAATTGATATAAATCATTCCAAGCTCAACACTGATAAGTTTAAGAAAACTACATTCACCACAACTCTTTGGGTGCAATTTATTTTCTATATATGATAGAAATTTGAATCACATTGAAAATCAATTTACATAGTCTATTTGAAAAGTTGGAATGGATAGAAATCTCAACATCTGAGATAGATTTTATATCTCTCATAACATTCATCTCATTCCTTCTCCTTTTACTACTTATCTACATATTGATTATTCTATTACCCCCATCTAATTTCTTACCCATCTTTTTTTCCTTTTTGTTTTCATTCTTCCCCATATACCATCTTAGCTCCCATTCAAACTTAATATCTCATATAATTAAAAATTCCTAACTATTTTGTTACTCTTGCATACCTAGGCCATAAGGGGAAAATTTGAGTTAATAGTGATGTACCACTTTTGTTAGTCCAATAACAAAAATTTTCTACCAATGTAAATGGAGGGAGAAAAATATCAGGGGAACTTCAAATGTTAGGAAGAGACTTACTCTTGATCTTAGAAATATTGTGAACTAAGCCTCTATTGCTTGTTCTTGCTTGTATTAACATGTGACTATATTAAACTTGACACTTATAGTAGGAAAGTTGCTAGAATAAGTGCTGAAATTCACTAGAGGGAAGGTAAGGGATGCTCAAAAACAAATTAATTAATCAAATTGTAGACATAATGAGACAAATTATTCATTCATTAATAATATAGTCATTTTGCACATAAATATTTTTGAGACAATATTATTATTCTAGGATTTGTATGGGAAAATATTCAAAGATTAAAATGAATGAGGGAATATATAAGAACCCTTTGATGATTTAATCAAAACTTGTACCTGTGATGCAATTATATTTACTTATAGCAAGTTTCTATATCAAATCAGCATTTTTTTTATTGAGGTAAGAATTCATGAAACAATATACATCTTATTTATAGAAGAAAACTACAACAAACTAATCAATTAAAACTAAGAAAAATAAACAACTAAACTAAACATAAAAGTGACAACTCGACTAGTCAAAAGATTTGCCATCAAAGGAAGTAGAAAAAATATTGAAAAACAAGTATTAAATATTAGTAGACAATTACAAAAAACCTACACATGCTTAAAAAAAATCATCAGAACAACTAATTAGATTTAATAATCTACACTTTAAGATCAAAGTCTTTATCCATAGCTAGAATAAGAAATCGGTAGTTAACAAATGATAAGCTAGGCACCAATGTTAGAAACTACAAATCTTTGAGTTCTTGTCTTCCTTGAATTAGTGAATTAAGATAGTTGCAACTAATGAAAGAATACATAAACCAATCAACAGTAAATCAAAGATTAAACCATGTATCTAGAGCATAAACAACGTCATTAAAAACTAAAGGGGTAATCATGACGAAAAACGAGGTAGAATGTCCTTCAAGGAAAGCTTAATCTTAGCCATAAGATCTTCAAAATTTTGAAATTGAGCACAAAGATTGCAAAGAGTAATGGATAGATATGTGAAGGACTAACAATAGAGATTGCGATTAAATAGTACTAGACAAGTACAAAAAACCTACACATGCTTAAAACAAAAATAATTCATGAGAACAACTAATTAGATCTAATAATCTATAGTTTAACATCAGAGTTTGTCGCTAGAATAAGAAATTGGGAGTTAACAAATGATAAGCCAGACACCTATTTGCTAGAAACTACAAATCTTTGAGTTCTTGTCTTCCTTGAATTAGTGAATCAAGATAGTTGTAACGGATGAAAGAAGACATAAACCAATCACTAGTAAATCAAAGATTAAACCATGTATCTAGATCATAAATAGTGTCATTAAAAACCAAGAGTGTAATCATGAGGAAAAAAAAGGTAGAAGGTCCTTCAAAGAAAGCTTAATCTTAGTCGTAAGATCTTTAAAGTTTTGAAATTGAGCACAAAGATTGGGAAGAGTAATAAATAGATATGTGAAGGAGTAACAATGGAGATGGTAACTAAACAAATAGATATTCAAATTGGAACAAACCATTCTAATGATAGATCATGGAGTGTGATGGGAAACATTGATAGAAAAAAACAACAATACAATAGAATCCAAAAACAAGAAAGAACAACATTAATATATTTTCAAAACTTGATGTCATTGGTCCAAATCAGCTCTAGCTCAATAAACATAGGGGAATAGATGTTGGAGGACACAGATAAACATATGAACTCCGAAATGCATCTCATGTCTGTAGAAGAGAATGAATGTGCCCTCTTTTCCATGCTTTGATAGGTTTGAATTTTATGAAACCATGTGTCCATACATTAAACTGGGTGTGGTTACGTTACTTAACAAGGCAATTGATCTGACAATTGCAAGCAATCAGCCACACATGTTTTGCATTGTGATCCACAAGCTGCACAGACCCAAGGGGCCATCTTTCCTTTCCTTTCCTAGTATCATTGTCAGACCCACGCAAGCATTTTATTGGGAGCCATACCCACTTGAAGACGCTGGAATGAATCTGCGCCTTACACGTTCGCCTCCAAGACGATGTGATGGCAGAAAGCAAATTCAGAGAGGAGAGATTTCTGAAAAATATCCACAGCGCCATCAAAATTCTTAATGACGTAGGGCGGCTATATAAAAGTTATATCACTCATTCTTTCTTAATAGTTAGCAGATTTTGACAATTCTCAGTTTGTTAATAATTTTGATATCGACTTTTATCTATTTAGGGGAGAGGGATCCGTAGTTGTACGGAGTTCAATAATCGTTATAGCAAGTGTGCATATAATATCCAGTCTTGCCACATATTTATACTATATAATGTAAATAAATAATTCACATGTAAATAAAAAAAATGCCAAATGTTGATCAAAATGGACCAATAGTTGAACATAAAAGAACATATAAATGTTATATAAAAAAAACATAAATACATTAATTAACAAGTGAAATAGATCATTTTTTGTTTCAAATAAAATATCATAGCTATCCATTATAAGCATGCCATTTATAAAATAAGATACTCACTTAAACAAATACTGTTATCATAGTGTAAAAATATTATTCTTATGTGTACAACTATTGGGGTAGCAATGTATATGCATTGGAGTATTTCATATTAGTAATTTGTTTTATCGCAAATATAAAAGGTGAACACAATAAATACCTTGTTTTTCTCCATTAAAAGCAAGGGATTTTCCAAAGATTTAAGTGTTGTCCAAGGGGTTTAGCTTAGTTGGTTAAAGCATTGAGTTCTCAATGTGGGGACCCAAGTTCAATTCCCATGAGGGAACTTAGAATTCTAAGTTGTGACTCTTGGTCTTCCTTTCAAATCTTAGTTGTAGATAGTTAAGTGTCCATATTACACTTCTAAAAAAACGGAGGTCTTACGATATTCCATGTGAAGGCTACATGTTGACAAAGTTATCCCTAATGACTACTGGTCCCTCTCCCCTAGAAGGCTACATGTTGACAAAGTTATCCCTAATGATATTGTGTGTATATTTTTAGCAATATTTATTATAATATATTGCCTTAAACTTTTAGCAATATGTTTGTATGGTCTATTCATATTGATTATATTGTATTTTAATAATAGTGAAATAAAATTATAGAATTCAAGAAAAGTCAAATACAATAGAAAAACAAATCTGATGAAATGGTAATAACAGTAGCCTTTAATGTATTTTTATAATAGTGAAATATAAAACTATAGAATTCAAGAAAAGTCAAATATAATAGAAAAACAAACTTGATGAAATGGTATTAATAATAGTATACTACCATAAAATATTCTAGAATATTCTTTTTTTAGAATGACATACTATTACTCTAAACTAATTTTAAAAATAACAAATTAAGACTTTCAACTCCAACATACTTAATTTTTTTTTATGCATATAAGCATTTTCAAACATGTGATTGACTTTTCAAAACTTAAAAAACTCATTATTCTAACAACTTTGCTTTAAACCAACAAACATAATACACATCTCATGGAGAGGAATACAGTGCATGCTTATTTTAAAATTGTCTTGCTTGCCTATTCTGAAATGAATTGAAAACCAATTTTAATCAAAACAAGAGACTAGAATTCATACTTACAATGTGAAATGGTAAATTGCTTTTTTCACAACTCCTTTCAACTTATTAACGAGGTTGAAGATTTAAAGAAGAAAAGCCTTAGTAAAAAAATTAATGTTGTATTTTAAAATACTTTTATTTTTATGAGTTTGCATATATACAACTTGGTACAATTTTCTTATATGATAATTAGGGAAAAAAAATTTAATATTGATAAAAAGAAAAACAATAAGAACCCATCATATTAGCCATAATATTTGTGTTGAATGGATTTTTTAGAACAATAAAAGCTCCCTCTAGAATGAACATTATGGTTATGACCATATCAACATTCACATAGAGATAAGACAGCACTACTAACAAGAGATGGCACATTAGGAATAGTACATGTAGCTTTAGTCAATTATACATTATGAATCTACAAATGAGAAACTCTAAAGCCAATTTATCCACCTAAACTTGAATTTGTAACATAATATTAGCATTGAGACAATTGGTAAACTATACATTCATAATATAAATATAAAGTGGACAATTCTCATTAGCTCAATTACTTCATGTAATTAGTCATTATATTTAAAATTAAATATTAAAAATTAAACATATAAATAAATTTACAATATAATTGAACTAATATCAACCATATAAACATAGACAATAAGATTAGACATAGATTAATTATAATTATAAAAGTAATTCATTATATTGAAAAAAACTTCTTCCCAATATGTCTTTTTACCATTATAAGATATATTTAAAAGAAAAACTGCAAATTTATATTTCATACTATATACAAGATTCCAATTATTCATTTATAAAATTATTGATGGAGGATTCCTCTCTCTGTGTCTTACAGTCCTGAATTCCCTGTTCCCTGTTCTTGTTTGTTGTGGGGGTTTTCTTTGCTCCCTGCTATTGTGAGTTGAGAGGTTGTTTGTTCAATCTCTTTTCAGGGGCTCTCTTCAGCAGTGTGTGTTGCACCAGTGCAGGATTATACTGTATTGGTTTCCCATCCTTTCTGGACTAATCTCTCCCTTGTTCTTTATCATTGGTGTTTCCCCTGTTTTGTTCCACAAATATTAACTTCCGATTCCTTTTTCAGGATTGTGTTTATCGATGTTTGGAATGTGTTGGTTGTAGGTTTTCTGCCCCTTTTGTTAGGGTTTCTGATGCCTCTTCTGTCAGGTTTGCCCAGTTGTTTGTATTGTATTAGGGGTAGGCTGCCAATTCTTTTGGCCCTTGTTTGATTGGTTAAATAGCTGTTCTGATTTTTTAATCTCTATTGCTCTGGTATGAAATCTAATTTCTCCTCTGGCAGAATCCCCCACAGTCTATGCCAAAATGGGAGTTTTGGAACAGGGCATGGGCATCCTTTAGAGGAATTTTGCAACTGTCCTGGTAGATATGCTTACAAAATGTGGAAGCCTAAACAAGGCATGTGAACTGTTTGACCAAAGAGATGTCATTTCATGAAATCTCATGATTTTCATTTAGACTGCATGTATCAGATAGTCCTTCCTTTAAACTTTAAACTGCAGTGTGTATCTGGTAAATTTTTTAACATGATCGATAACTACTGGTGTAATACCTGGACTGGGGAGAGACCAGACCTTGTGATCAATCGAACAAAATCTTCAATCCATGAAATGTTACAATTGCAAGATTGCACAAAATGGATTTGATGAAAGGTTTTAAAAAATTTGAAACAAATGAAATTGACAGGTGGGAGATTTGAAACGGTATGGACATCCATAAAAGCATAAAGAATAGAGAAATTAAAAGAAAAATTAACATCATCACATTTGTTCTAACTCTGCCGTTTGATTTAAATACAGTTTAAGTATGTCCCAGTACAATAAAAGTGGAAACAATCAAGGCCTGATGGCTGGGTGCAAGACAAAATTCTGGGGGTTTTAATCAAAGCAGAAGGCTCACCCAGGTTTGAGCGACGGCCTGAATCCTCAATAATGACGTCCCACCCGGTAAGAAAAATAAATCAGAGACATTCATATAAAAATATAAACGAGCCAAGTTTATTAAAATATATATTTAATACAAATGTTCATTAGGATAAGCAGCATAATTGTAAAATAGTATTAAAGCGTTTTTGAAACAGTGAGGAATGCTCTGACCTCCATAATACAAATTTCAATATAATCTTCTCTTAAATTTGCACTTCCCATAGCGGTTCACAAAACAGCATTTGATCCACCTCGTCACAAATGGTGGGAAGGGAAACAAAATTGTGATGTTCAAAACGCATATCCAGGAGCTCTGCTTGCGTGGCTGCCAACTTGGACTCCTGCTCAGCAATCCGCTTCTGCAGTTGATGGATCTCTCTAGTACACCCATAAACAGGGTCCTCCATTCTGGCAGTCGCTTCATACACCAAACTCTTCACTACATCTGCTCTTTGCTCAGCTTTAACATCCTATTACAATACCACATCAAAACCATGAATTTCATTTAACACTGTTTTCCCACTAGTAAGTAAAGCATTTTCCCACTAGTAAGTAAAGCATCTGACCAAACACAGATCAATGAGAAGGAAATTTCTGTCTAGCTGACTCAAACAAAACCAGCATATACTTAAAGAAACAGAGACCACAATTTTCTGTTCATTTATTTAGCCTACATAGAAAGAATTTGACTAAAACAACTGCAAGTACTGATTGAAGTATGTCCAGTAAATTTCTTAACAGGATCTGGGTGAGAACTTTAACATAAGAAACTCTAGCCAACAAAACCAGCCCCCCCACCTAACATAACAAAACAAAACTCTTGCCAACAGAATTACACCCCAGTTCAGTATGAGAAAACATTAAATACACAGACATTAAACTTCCACAGTTTATATTTCACAGTTCATAATGAATATTATGCTAAGCTTCTAGATTCAACTGTGTATACTTTGTTTGCATCAATATTTCAGATCATATTTCATAATTTATGTTTCACAGTTCATAATGAATATTATGCTAAGCTTCTAGATTCAACTGTGTATACTTTGTTTGCATCAACATTTCAGATCATATTTCATAATTTATGACTTGTGATCCGAAACATTGATGCAAACAAAACACAATTGAATCCAGAAACCTAGCCTAATATTTAATACATTCTTAAAAACAATTTAAAATCTCTACTATTTCTGGTATTAGAGAATCAGACTTAAGGCCGAAGAACGCAAATTTAGAAATTGGGTACAGTTACGTTACTTTAAGCATTTTCAGGACATTGTTGAATCCGTACACTTTCTGTACGAGCCCAAACTTTTGAAGGTCATCGGAAGGAAAATGAGGAGCCAGCAAACATTCATCCGAACATTTTTTGCGCTGTGATCGACAAGCTGCACACGCCGAAGGTGCCATCTTCCCCTTTGCAATGCCCTGCACTTTGTTGCTAATATTTATAGAAAATCCAACACAGGAGTTTTATATTATATTCTTACTCAAATGTTATAAAAAATTTGTCAATGTGTTTTTGTTTTGTTAGTGAAGTTGAATGGTTCTTAAATCAAATCTTGACGTGTAAGGCTCTGACATCATAAGATTTGAAGGCTCTGACATCATAAGATATGATATGGGGATTGTATTGACAAAAAATTCTTATATTTTAATTATTCAGAATGTGCTTTCACATTGAAGATCTCTCAACATCACAAATTGTCTAATATTTATCTTTTTTTAACAATTTCACTTTTTAAAAATAATATGATTTACTTCTTTGTATTATTATTATTGTTTCTATTTTTAATTTTCTCTGTCTATTTTTACGACATAGAAGTATGCGATGTAAATAATTGTACTTTAATTTAATAAAAAATAATATATCGTATTTATAATTAATGTATTTTGTTTTCTTATATAACATTTTGATGATACTGATTGTATTATTGTTTTATGAGCTGTATATTCTTTGAAACTTCTTTCTATGATTATGATTAAAAGTATTAGCTGTATACAGCTTAAATTAATAGAAAAAATATTACAATATTTTTAACTATATATATAGATATCCTTCTATAGAGTACTATTTTGTCTCTTCTCAAAAGTGTCCTCATTATCTTTTAAACTTTTAGAGGATGTATAAGTATACAGTCCATAAACAACCGTAACATAAGTCAATACAAAAATAAAATAGTTTGATTGACCTGTGAAGAAGAAACCTCTGCAATTTGAAAGAGATATATTGACAAAACATGTACATCAGATTTCAGAGTTTAAGGTCCTACCAATGGCGTACAGTATTTTCTTTAGATGGAAGTGAGTAAATTTCTCCATCACCAATCTAATTTTAATGTTAGATATGGTAGTGACTTTACCGTTCAAAATGTCTTGGATTTTCAAGGATGAGTTGTGGATAAATGTATTCTAAAGGTAATCTCTAGTTTCATATATTGTTTTATTAATTTGTTTATAATACTGATTTTTTAAATGGAAAAGTTAAATAATTTTTCTAAAATTGACATAAAGAATGATCATTTATTTGAGATTTATTTGAGATATGTTGATTGGTTTGTATTAATTTTGTTTTTCATAATTCTATGTCTCTTAGCTTTCTAGTATTTTGATGATAGATCAGAAAGTGTAATCCTAAAAGTTGATGCAAAAAAACTAATACACAGTCTAATCCAAAAATCTTGAAACACATTACCGATGGATTGTAAAAATCTGATATTATTATATGTTTTAAAATTTTCGTTAAGTAAAAAAAAGTAAAAAGATAAATCAAATGTTATATAATAAAAATAAATCAGATTTAATGTGTGCATAAGAGCTCAAAAAGGAACAGATTTCAAGAGTGTCATAGAAATAGAGGGATAGGATTAAGAAGTCAAAGGATAAATGGTCGGCTAGGATTAGTAGGTAGGTATAAAACATAGGAAAATATTAGAGAGGTTGTTAGAGGTAAATTAAGAGATGAATGAAAAGTGTCATGGAGATAAAAAACCAATGAATTAATTAAATAAATAAATATTCATTTAATCAATAGAAGAGGTGGTGCCAATTAAATAAATAAAAAATTATTTAATTTAGGGAAAGGATAATTTAAATAAATGAAAAAAAATATTTAATTAAGCTAGGACAATTTTAGGTGTCTATATTTACGTGTATATAAATATAAATATGTGTGTGTGTGTGTGTGAGTGATACACACACGCATGCACACACACACACATACATATACATAGACATATATATGCATGTGTGTGTGTGTGTGGGTGTGATACACACACATAGTCAATACACCATATTTTACTAGGCCTTTAAGAGTTCTTGCTATCACTATACTTGTCCATGATATCATTCCAAATAATTAGTGGAATGATATCAAAGGCCTCATCACTTGACTTCACTACCTCGACTATGGACTCATCTCCTCGATTGACATACAAAATTTCTCCTATATACACTATTAGGTCTTTTCTCAGTGTCTCAATTAGGTATTTGTCATTATAGTTCTATAGAAAGTTTTGAAATCTTGACGAGAAGGGGATATTCTCTACTTTGTTGAATGGCCACATTTATCCATATTTAATCTTATATTTTTTTGCCTCCATTGTGCCTTCCCTTAGAAACTAAAAAAAAATCTTTTAGACACCTCCATTGCTAGTGTAACCTACATAGGTGCATTGAAAAAAATGAGTCTTTTTATAGACTTACTAACTATCCTCTTTGAACCTTTGAACTTTTCCTCATTGATTGCTTTCCAGATAATCCATAAAACTCTAATAAAAAATTAAATCTAAAATAAATTATATTCCTTGACCAATTTATTCATAGTTCCAGTGAGAATATTTTTTCTAATGAATTATTTTATTATTCCCCCAATTATTCCAACCAACAGAAAACATTTTCTTGATTTCATTAGAAAAAAAATGGTCAAAAATATATGTCGTGGTGATTCAGGCTTCTTGTGTATGTTACAAATCACAATATTGGAGGAGTTAATCTTATATGACTCAATCTCTACAAAATGAATAACTAGCTAAAGAAGGCCCGTTTAGGCTCAAGAGTGTTAGACCATAAAATTTTGAAAATATTTTGCCATTGTATAGAGTCAAAATATAATTTCCAAAAATTATTAATAAAACCAGTAATGGATTATGTAGTAGAAAGTCTTTTATAAATAACTATAGTTTTATTATTTTTGAATATATTGACATTAGTAAATCTAATTTTTTCTAATTATCCACATCATACATGGAATAGGCTTGTCTTAGGATTGAATAAGTCCTTGAATTTGATGGGGGGAAATCATATTGATAGCTCAAAAAGGGCCATGTTTTTAGATGCCCATTGTGAATGATATCACTAAAAAAAAATTATTTATTTTAGGGACTATCTCTTAGACGAGTACCCTTGTAATAATGCAAGGGGTTTACGCTTGTGCTCCAAGTTCCAATAAATGGACATGTAAGAGTGAACCTACCTATTGGTGTTGGTAATAATGTGATAATTAATAAAATTATTTTTAACTAATTCCCATGATTTCCATACACTTTTATACACAAAGCATCCTCCAAGAGCTATTGAGTATTCTCTTATAAAAAATCATAGAAGGGGATAATTTTTGAGTTATTATCTTGTTTAGGGACAACGAGCTAAATTTTATTTCTAACAAGAATCTTTCGTGGTTCATCACCTTCTAATTCCTTAAGGATCCATTTAACAACATGAGTTAAATTCCATGTTTTCTTAGATCGTTTAGGCCTAAGCCACCTTGGGATTTATTAAGATAACACAAATCCCAATTGATAGAGTTTTTATCCTCTTCCCTTTCCCATCAAATATAATAAAAATTTCTTGTTTTTATTTGAATTTCATTTACCTAACAACTATTACATAGCCAAATTAAAGAGTAATATAAACTATAGGAAGAAAAATCTTTTAGCATATCTAAATCATGCTTTCCAAGGAGATGAAGTATCACTTCCAACCATCAAGATTTTTATCAATCTTACCCTTGGTCTACAACCACATATATTTTAAACAAGGATTTATTTTTATATTAAAATAGTTCAAAAATATGCAATATAATATCATATGTCTTGTTTACATGTGTTTTGCATTGTGTATACAATATCCTTTTTACATGTATAACAAAATAGGTCGTAGGCCCGAGTCAACTGAGTGAGTATTACAATAAAACATCATATAAGAGGGATTGATACAAAATTCCTCATTGGCCATATAACAAGTAACAAAATGAGCCACCCTATTCACTACTATCCTATGTCTTGCTCCTTATATCTAGGAGGAAGCACATCTGAATCTTCAAGATTCAGCTTTTTCATGTATTGAGTCAAGGCCTCAATCTCCTTAGGCTGCAACATATCCATAAGCTTTTTGAAGTAGTGAACAAACTAGATATCTTCCTTATAAATCTGTAAGGCACCCTCACGAATCAATGTCATAAATCTGTCTTTAGATATCTCCATGACAATAGAAACATGTGACATGATAAAGAAATGTGTGAGTTTATTATTAAATTCAGTAAGCCTCCTCTTCTTGTTCTGAAAAACCTCTCCATTTCTTTCCTTCCACAAAAACCATAACACCTCACAAGACAGGATAGACCAGAACTGGATCATCTTAAAATCAAAAGACTCTACAAAGCTAGCAAGGACCTCACTCCAAGAAAGACCAGGCTTGTGATTCTAAAAAAAATGGACCACACACCCCGAGCATATTCACATTCAAAAAAAAAAATTCTCAAAGGACTCCTGCATATCACACACAACACACTTAATAGACATGAGACCCTCAACAAATAAAAAGGAGCCAACAACAAGTTTTCTTAATAAAAGGAGCCATCTAAAACAAGACTTTTTAGGTTCAATGAGAGAGTGCCAAAAGAAGTCAAAAACAAATTGCCATCTGGACTTAGGCCATTCACAACCCCAACCTTGATTAACTCTAGAGAAGATTGAGTATTCCTCTTTAGCATAGATAAATCTTCTTAGTAGAGATTTCCAAGAATGGAGAGCCATCCAACCACTTAAGCTATTTCAAAAAAGAATCAGTATCAGCCAGGATCTTACCAAGAAAAAAACACCCTGCAGCCTTACCAATGAGAGAGTTTGTTTTCTTTTGAGAGGCCGGTATCTCATATTTAGATTTCATCTCTATCCAAGAGCCAAATCGGTTGTCAATCAATACATTACTAATCAGGGATATACCTTTCTCATTCTAGATCTTAGTAGAGCAACTTTGGGTCGAAGCAAGGGGTTTGTTATTCAGGTTCATCCCCCACCAAATAGATCTATCCACAACAGCATAAGCCAGAGAACTTCCTATTGCATCCTTAGAGGGTAGTAACCTCCTTACCTGTGACCATGCCTTCCACAAATATATGACTTGTTTATGAGGTCCACCCCACTAGAAACCATACTTGGCAAACCAATCACGAGGGGTACATCCTTCCATCCAAGCATGAAAAATTTAGCACTGGATATTTTTTTACCTAACCCAATATAAAGTAAATTTATCTTTTGAATGATATTATCCAAGTTGTTTTCTTCAAGTTCCACAAATAGGGTATTGTTGTCAAAAAAATGAATGTTTAAGGAACCTTTATTGTCAAGGAAGGAAAGACCCTTTATCCTAGGGGTCAAGCAGGATTCCCTCATGAGCTAGTGGATGGCTTAAGAGGAAATTACACAAATGGTAGGGTGAGGGGGAAAATATACCTAATTGATCTCTCCAAAGTTAAGACATATCAAAGGAAACCATCGTCCTGAATTCGTGCAACTACATCCTTTAACAAAGTGTTAACCATATTAAAAAATTAGATAGGGAGTCCAAATGCCTCAAGGGTAATCTTTGAAAGAGATCATTCCATTTTATCATAGGCCTTCTCAATTCTATGAAAAATATAGTAGACTTTTGTTTAGAGTACCTTTTCGACTCCATAGCCTCTCAAGTGGTTTGGAGGTTCGCCAAAGCATATTTGCCACTAGTATTATTTTAGTGCCTTATCTTCATCTTGGGAAGTAACTTAATGATCCACCTATTACTTTTACTACCCAAGGATCCTTTATTAAGGGCATCCTTATGCACTTTAAATAGACCTTCACTTACCCAGTTGATGTGTTTCTTGTCAAACTCTATAGGTCTTCCATATACTTGTGGAGATTTATCACTATTTAGGACATTGAATTTTTTTGTAATATCCCCTTGGGATATATCTCTAATTAAGTTAACACAATCCTCCTTAGAGATCCTTTTTGGAATTATTTTCTTGAGGTATGTCTACTATTCTGGCTTAAACTATTCTCCCCCTTAGAGGTAAAAAGTTTTTATAATTAACAAAGAATACCGATTTGATATCCTTCATATTATTAACAAGTTTATAACAATACAAAATTTTATCTATTTTCTCTTTGATATCTTTGTCTTTAATGCACCTAAATAAAAAAATGGAATCTTTGTCACCATCACTTAACCAATTCAGGTTAGGCCTAACCTTAAGACCCTAAATCCTATTGGCTTGTGAATTCCTTGGTGAGTCTTTAGAAATGCCAAGCTTCTCACACAAGCTCTCTATCACAATTATTTTTTTCTTAACATATTTGACCTCTTACATTTAGTTATATTAATAATTATAAATTAAATTGGATGTGAATATTAAAGTGGTCCCTAAATAAAAATTAAAAATCCTTTCTATATCACAAATGGATTCAACTTTTGTCCTAGTCCCTAAATAAAAAATAAATATCCTTCCTATATCACAAATAGGCTTTTTTAGTATGGTATTTGATAATAAGAAATATGGAAATACAATCCTAACATATATGTGACCATGGGGTGAAAGTATGTCGATTTTAAAATATTGGCAGCCAAATCTATCTACTAAAACATTTATAGTAACACCTATCTATGTTCACCTTCCAAAGCTTCGTCTTCATTATTGATTTGAAACATTATTTTCAACTATTGGAAATGCAATTGGAAGCTTTGTATCTATAGATGATAATTCTAGATATTTCATCCATACTACTTTTGAAAGGATTTTGGTAGAATTGGACACCTCAAAATATCTTCCAGTAGAAATGCAAATGGCCCATGATAGACACAACATTTGAACCTTGAAGGTTTATCTTTCAGGTGCAGAAGATGCTTTAGGATTGGGCATAATGCAACATATTGTTCCTATAGTTCCCCTCCATGATTCATACTCTATAATGGTTATGATAGATACTGGTAGACTCTTTTCATGCTTTTCTCTTTCACATTTTGAGATAATTCTTCATATCAGTAGATACATTAAATTATTTATTATGATTATTCTATATTTATGGCTAATTGATGATGTCAGGGTTTAATAATTGATGGACCTTGTGATTATACATTTCTTAGGTGATATGGTTTATGGTTTTTACTTATGGTATTATATCTAGTCTCATTGGATATGAATGATGATTGTATCATTTGATTATGTTATCTATGTTTATGATGTTTTACTATCTTGAAGTGCGTAAGGGATGATATCACATCAGTCATCATGAGAAGGATGTGAAGTTCAAATTCCCCTTCATTTGACTGTGATGACACACACACACATACTATGTGTGTTTGTGTGTCACATCACTCATCATAGGAAGGATAAGATGTTATAATTCCCCTTCACCTGACTACATGATGATGAATATGTATATATGTGCACATGTTTTGTCTAATGTTGATGTTGTGCAAGAGTGCAGATACTAGACACTGACTCAACTTGTCTCCACAGGTTTGATCATCCTCCTTTCCTAATGGTAGTTGATCAAAGGTGACACTAAGGCCTACCACATCTAACCGTAGTCCGTGCTTTTAGTTTTGTTCTATTTATCTTGATTGCATTATCTCTGACCTAATCCTTTCTTAGGATGTGTGGTCTTGTGGATGGTTATGTGAGTAGTTGTGCTTTATCCTTTTTTATTTTATTTTATTTATTTAAGCTTTATTATGGGATAAGGTTAAATATTATTAATATTCATTTATCATATAAAATAAATGTTTATTATATAAGACAAGGTGTAATTATAATAATATCCTTTGTATTATATATGTGTTTGGTTAAGTGGTATGGAATAATCTATATATATTTTTATTTCCTATTTTCCATCCTATTTTATAGGAGGAAGTTATATGGTGAATTATTATATTTGTTGGTGGCATTAAATATTTATAAGCATAAATAAACCTAAATGAGATATTATGTTTATTGTAATGTAAGCTTGGATTATGTGATTTATTTTTTGGTTTGATTGGTTGAGAGAAATTGATTGTTTCTCATACAAATGCCAACTCCCATTTTGGGAATGGTATTTTTCCAATAAATGAAAGGGTTTTGGTATGGATTGTTTCTAGAAAAATTCTTGATTTTGCCATAAGACTGTGAGATGCATTGGGAGTTCTTTTGGGTTGAGTTTGAAGGAAATTTGGAGAGGGCTTTTGTGAGGATTTTGAAGAGTTTTTGACTTTCTTTTGTTGGAGATTGGTTACTATTGATTTTGTGTTGGAAATATTGCTTGATTGGTTGGAGTTGTTGCTGTTGTGGAGTCTGTATGTGTAGAGATTGTTCTTCATTCTTTCTCTATCCATTCACTTTAATTTCCAGGTTGGATTCTTATGCCCATTTGATTTTATGAATTGAAACAAGTATTGGATTTGAAAAGATTATTTTCTATATGTATTTTATGTCATCATTGCATTCGAGAAAGATATTGCATTTGTTGTTATTTGTTTAATTGGCTATTGAAGTAGGTGATCTATATACTATATTATTCTGGACTGTTTTTAGATTTTTACTTCTTGGAATTTTGTTTTTCATCTCGAGGTTGATCAGTAATTATTTATGAGAAGGGGACTCACCCTTGTCAAATGGTTCTGAGTCAAAATTTGCATTTTTGATTGTCTAGATGTTAGTATTTGGGCCCAAAGTCAACCTAGGGTCCCAATCCCAATTTATGTTGTAAAAGCACTAGAACAAAGTGGAAATGTGCTAAAATATTTTTCAAAAGTGCTAAAAGATGTTGCAAAAGTGCAGTTTCAGGTTTGAATGCATAGAAACCCTGATTTGACCCTTGGACTAGTTTTTAGGGACTCATGTTAGTCTGGGTTAGTCCAGAGGCTAGTTCTTGGGTTTTTGAATTTCCATAGGCTATATGATTTCTCTAAGATAGATTCATGTATCTCCTTTTAGTTTCATGTGTTCATTCATTATGGTTCATGGATTTTGCATTTGTGATGATGCCCCGAGAGAGATTAGATAAAGAAATGATATGTTGATCAGAAAGTAAATTATGGTTTAGATTTTGATATAAAACCAATTTGATTTGGAGTAGGTCTCCATTAATGTTAATTAAGTAATAAGAACACTCTCTTGAGAGGAAGATGTATTATAAATATAATATAATATAATAATGTTAACTATGTGATTGTTTTTATGAGTTCAAATAATATGGTGTTCGTATTGTCTATTCTCTATGTATGATAATATTATTAGTGAGTAAATAGTTAGTTGTAATGCATTAAATGATATTCCATGTATGTTTCATTTATTTAAGTGTAGTTGTTATGGTTATATGGTAATATGGAAAGTAATCTTAGGAACATTTGGATTTTGGGATTTAAAATGAACCTAGTTCCTAGGAGTAATCATGTTGCTTAGTTCTTATATGATAATATTTCTATGTAAAGATTCATTTATTTATGTTAAGGCATTATGTTATGTAATGGTTAGATTAGATTTTATTCTTACGCTTTAGTAAGTGATAGTGTTGTCTTGTAGCTATGTTAGGGAACTTTACAGGACGTAGTTGTTATTGTTTTAAGTTTGTGCTTAGATGAGTTGTTCTCTTGTTTAATTTCATGTTATTCTTTACTATAGTTTAATGTGTTAATTTATCTCTTAAAAAAAATGTTTTCATCCTTGAGGTAAATTTGTTAGATGTGTTGTTATTTTGGCTTCCTTAGACGGGTGTTACAATCCTAACATCAAAATTCAACCAAAACAAGAGACTTCTTGGTGAAAGGATGTGTCACCCAACCACTATTATGCAACATAGTCCTCCAAGAATAGCAATTCTTCTCCAATAGATGATGTGATAGTATGAATATTGAGGGGAAGATGGAGATTATATAGGGAACAAGGCTAATTAGAATCCACCTTAGCTAAAATATTGTAGTGATCACTCTTAAGGTTTTGATGATACCTTTGAAAGGCCTTCTCCTATGATTACTTTAGATGCAATACTCGAACAAAGTTCAAGGGCTATCGTTGAGGGGCACCAATCAATGGACTTTGTGAGCTCTTTATTTATATCTCTATCTAAAGCACCAATGAATTTAATTGATGGAGATGAAGGCACCAAATGGAAATAAGTTTCAAAAAGAGAAAAAGGAATACCACCAAATTTATAGAAATCAACAATAGAATGTAGTTTTGGTTTCACATCAAATCTAGTGTGAAAATTAAATTTAGTATGTGGTTTGGTGGTGGTTTACCATAGACCACAAGTCTGGACATCCCTACTTTGATAAAGAGAAGTTGTAGCTGGTATATGTAGCATTGATGCATTCATTAATATGTGTTAAGGAATTTATTATGGATCTTGATTGTGAGCCTCATTTGTTGATGGGACTACATATTTTAATTATTATATTAGAGTAGGTTTATCCTAGATAGTATTGTCAAACAATAGTAAGTAGTAAGTTGCACATTATGTATCAATAAGTAAAAACATGTCAACTGAAAGGGGAAGCACAACTCCTATAGCCAGACTGAAAGAGAAAAATTCCAACAACAAACCCCCAACAAACCCTAGGCTGAAAAATAGGGTAAATGAAAACCCCCAACCAACTAATAGATAGACACTATATCATTTGGGTTTACATATCCATCCTCACCCTCCTCCTTTGCACTGTCCAAAACACTAGAACTACCTCTAATTCCACTGTCGCATACCATAAAAATAATTATTAGTTTCAAGAAATTTTATGTTTGTTATAATATCTGCAATTTGGTTATGTAACTGATGCAGAGGTAGGGTCCTAGTCAACAATATGTAGGCATATTTCACAACAATAGGCTTATATCTCCCTCACAACCCAAACAAGCAATCACCTTAGATAATTTCCCTGTCAAGGAAAAACTCTTAGAATTTCAAGACTTCAAAAAGGAGACATAAACTCATAAGACTTTAGTTCCCAACCAACTCACCATTATCACTCTTCAAACTCCAAGTTACCTTAAGTGACCTAGTGCCTTTATAAGGCTACAAGACTCCAAAAGTACACTAAGGATTCATAGCCTCTACCCAATCATTGAAACACCTTATAATATGTAAAAACAACATGTTCAATTCCAATTCTAACCCACAAGAACTTTGAACTCCTCAAACCCTTAAGCATACCCACAACCAGGATTATTGCCTACTAGCCCTCACAAGTGACAAAACAATGCATAATTTTTTATGTCGATAAGCCCTCCAAAAATTGATCACATATTAAGATACCCATTTGGTAATTATTCAATGTACAAAAATATTGAATAGGGTTCCTTTGCAATGTATCACCTAACAATTGACTGGTAATCAGATTGTAGGCCTCATTAGGCCACTATTCCAAAGAAAATTGTTGAAACCTCACATAAAAACCACTAACCCTTGTTCCAATGTTATTCTCTCACCACAAATAGACTAATTCAACAACTTTTGATAAGGGAAATGCTTAAAAACTCTCCCAACCACAAAACCCTTGGTTTTGACCTCTAAAGGCTAGTTAGGTGAGGGTTTCATGGAACTACACACTCCAGACCACTACTTTCCCATTCTCTCCAAACCATCACCAATCCTTGGTCATTACATATTGTGGAAATTTTTCGTAGATAAAGTATCACTTTCAAGCTTAAACTCATGGGAACCACAACTAGAGTATCACCCTTCCTTGGCCACAGACATCATTGGACACCCCTAGAGATTATAATATATTAAAAAAATACTCAAAGACATCATTCCACCAATCATAATAAAATTATAACAAGGGAGTGAGATGATACACATGTTTTTTATTTTCAAGTCCACAAAATCAAGGTTCCTAACCTGTTATCATTAGTTTGCCTCTAAAATCCTTCAATCTTTATGAAAAATATTCAAGCCAATGTCAAAATGAAGATGGTACATGCGCCCGTCAAATGCAAGAGGATTTGAATCATATAAGTATAGTATAAACCTATACAGAGGTCTGTAAGAACAAAATTACTAGTAAAATGTAGGGAAAAACATATTTTGTTATGGTTTCAATCAACAATATCCATGACAAACCCTTGGCTCAACAATAAAAGGTCATTATAAATCCTTTTAAATCTTTTTCTAAATTTTTAAACCAACTTTTGAACTCCCATGACCGTTGGGATTCCATTCTTTACAATTTGTATAATTTTGTACTTTTAAACATGCTAACTTTGCATAAAACTTGCTATGGGCCCCAAATAAGACCTCCTATGAATCCAAATGATTAAAAATAGGTTCAAAGAGGTCAAATAGATCATCATAAATTATCAAATTCTATTGGAATCATATTGAGAATAAATTACTCAACCAAAAATAATAGTATGACCTCATGGAGGCATATAGTCTATTAGGTGCTCCTGCACGAGTAACTAAAATCTAATCAATCACATAGCGGGAAAAAAATAGATGAGGTTTATACTATGACAAATAACCTACAACTAGATCCACATTGTATGCCCTTGATTTCTTTAAAGGATCCCAAATGTTAACAAAAAGTGTACATACAATTCTACACCCTTCTAAAAAAAATATATAACGTACCATTTGTGTAGGGCATAGTTGTACACATTACCTATCACTCTATTTCATTATCCATCATTAGCAACTAAATTCTTGGTCTCAAGCAGTGGTAACTTTAAGAAACCCCCTCTCAAAAAATTGTTTAAAATCTTGGCGAATATATATATATTTTTTTAAATAATAATATTTTTAATTGGCGAATCTTTCCTTTTTTAAAAGAAAAATATTAATTTTATTGGTGAATTTTTTTATCTCAATTTTTTTTTTAATAGAAAATATTGGAGAATCTTGGAAAATAATAAGAGTATGCATTAATTACTATTGCAAATCCTTTCATTTAAAAAAAAAGTTTTTTTATAGAAAAGTAAAGGCTTGAAGGTGAAAATCATTAATGAGTTTACTGTTGGCATTTGGCATTATAACAGACAATGGGAGATTGTTGGCATTTCAATAAGGATATTGAGAAGGTTGTTGATGATTATGGATATAACTGATTAAGGATGTTTACTGTCTTAATATTATTATTTTGTCACTGATGTCAAGAAATTGATTTTCTAACTCAGTATGATGTTGCCATATCTTGAGAAGTATGATTTGATGAGTATAAAGATGTTGGTGAAAGACACAGAAAGAATATGATGGATAAGGGGAGAAATAAGTTATTCAATGGGCAACTATTACTAAGTTAGACAATGATGAGATCATGATGTTTAGATTGTTTTGATATCATACATATGCTATTGATTGTAAGGTTAATACTATACTATGTTACTAAGCAAAGAACCTAGTCGGTAAACCCTAAGGTTATCACTATTGGTTAATGAAGGAAGAATGTCTACTGAGTGAAGTTTAGTATTCACCGAGTTGTAATTGAGTTGTAACCGAGCTATAACAGAATGCATTAAATGATTACAAGCGTTATTTAATGAAGGAAGCTGATGAGTTGGCCATGATTAAATGATTGGTATGCTGTGAATGAAATTTGTTAAAGAATCTATGGCAAAGGAAAATTAGCAGGAAGATCTACAACTTAGATTGAACTGCAATACCCTAGCACAAGTTCCAAGAAATGTATGCAAGTTCCAAGGCAGGGTAAAACGTTTTCAGATTGAAGGATACATTGAACTTGGTCAAAGTTTGAAGATCTGATGGCTATGATTGATCATAGGAAATGTGATCAAGGAGATTAAGTGGTTGGCGAATTGTTTATAAATAGGGAACTATTGATAAACAATGTATGCGGGCAAGTGTATGCACAGGGATGCTACATAGTGATTACCGTGCACAGAAGCTTGAAGACCTATTTTGAATAAACAGAGTATAGAGCCTAGTAGATGGACAAGATTAGTTCTATGTCTATATTGTATTGAGAAAATAAGAATCTACTTTAGCATTTTAGATGTGAAGTTGCAGATAGATTTTTATTACTTCTATTTTGTGAAAGTGATAGAAAATCTCTTAACCGAGTGGACTTAACAGTCTTATTTGTAAAACCCTCTAGCAAGGTGACATTTTGATTGAGTGTTTGAAATCCTTTAACAAGGTCACTTCTAACATGGTGAAGATCCTAACAGATTTGAGGGAAATCCCTTAACCAGGTCACATCTAGCAATGTGTTTGTAATCTTTAACAAGATTTTCTTTTAACCGAGCATACTCTAGAAGAGTATATTTCTTAGTGGGTCCGAAATCCCATAGTGGTTTTTCCCTATTTGGGTTTCCGCGTTAAATCTGGTGTTATGAGTGTTTTGATGTTTATATGCTTTTGAGTTTGCATGTTTACCAGTTTTGGTTATATTACTGAAGTATATGTTACCGAGGTTGAATCTGATGTTTCTATGGAAGATTAAGTTTGTATGATTCACCCCCCCCTCTCATCTTATTAGCTTGGCATTTGTACTTATCTTTAAGTATCAGAACTATCAATTGGTATCAGAGCTTTGGACTTTGGAAGGAAAAGTTTAAAGGTACTTGAGACAAAGATCTAAAGATGTATAAGAGGGATGCGCCGAAGCTGAACAAATCAAGTTTCTCTACATGGCAGAAAAGGATGAAGTTGCATCTATCAGGAATTGGAGAATATGTTGTATATCATCTGGAGAATGATTTCATCACCCTGAGCACCTATCCATTTACAATGGAAGAGATAAAATCAAAGCAATTACATATTCAAGCAATGATTGAAATAACATCTGCATTGACCGATTCAGAGTTTAATGATCTAGAAGCCTACAATGATGCAAAGGCAATGTGGGACAAGCTCATATCAGTGTATGGAGGAGATGAACATGTTCAAAGAGAAAAAGTGGATAGTCTAAGAGGACACCTTGAATCTATGAGGATGAATGAAGGTAAGAACATAACTCGGTATAGTACAAGACTAAAGGAGATTGTCAATCAAATCAAAGGAGCAGGTGGAACTATTGAAGAAAAGGATATAACAAGTAATTTGTTAAGAACCCTTCTACCGGCTTATGCAATCTGAGTCTCTACAATCAATGAATTGAGGTCTGTACCTAATATGCCAGTTTCTTTAGATGCTACTATTGGTAAGCTACATGCATTTGAGTTAAGTAACTTTGATAATAGTGGGTCATTGGTAAATAAAGTTGAATTTGCATTTAGTTCTTTTCATCTTGATGAAGCTAATGATTACAATGAAAGAAAGTATAAATACTCTGAAGGAGATCACAGTGGAGCAAGTGAAATATTTCACAAGAACATGGAGAAAGTACACGAATTGTATGAGGAAATCAAAAAGCAAGAAGAGTTTGAAGCACTATTAGCCAGAAGGTTACCGAGAGGCAAAGGTAAGTATAAAGGAAAACTACCTTTGAAATGTTTCAATTGTGATAAGATAGGACATATGGCTTCTAACTTTCCTGAAAAAGATTCTCCTGAAAAGAGAGATTACCGAGATGATAGACAGAAAGATAATCATTACAGAGGACACCGAGACTTCAGAAGAAGAGATGTAAAGTCATGCTTAATAGCCGATGAGGAATCCAATGATGATAAATCAGATGAAAATGATCCAGAGGAAGTAGTTTATGTGGCTATCAGAGATGGATCAGATGAAGAAAGGTATGAAGAAAAAGCCTTAATATCTCACATAATTACTAACAATTCTTGGATCATAGATAGTGGATGCTCACATCAAATGACATGTGATAAACACAAGTTTGTTATGTTAGAAGACTATGATGGAGGCTATGTAAGATTTGGTAATGATGTACCATGTTCGGTAAGAGGTAAAGGATCCATAACACTTATTGACAATGCAAGATGCAATGATGTTTATTGGGTTGAAGGTTTGAAATACAATTCGTTGAGTGTAGCACAGCTAAACAATACAGGATACCAAATAGAATTTCAGAAAGGAATTGTCAAAGTTCATGACAAGCATGGAAAGTTAGCTGCTACTGGGACACAAACAAAAGGTAACACATTTCATCTTGACTCAACATGAAAAAAATGTCTATATGCAAAGACAGATGATACCTGGTTATGGCATAAAAGGTTTTGTCATGTAAATTTTGATAATCTGATCAAAATAAGCAAGAAGCACCGAGTAAGAGGTCTACCGAGTCTTGAAAAACCTGAGAATGCTATGTGCTGAGGATGCCAGATGGGTAAAATGACAAGATCAAGCTTTACAAGTAAGTCTTACACCTCTAAGGGAATTTTAGATCTTGTGCACATTGATCTTTGTGGTCCTATGAAAGTTCAAAGTATTATGGTAATAAATATTTCATATTATTTGTGGATGATTACTCAAGGATGATGTCAGTAATGTTTTTAAAAGAAAAATCAGAAGCTTTTCAAATGTTTAAATGGTACAAGGCAAGAGTTGAAAATGAAACATGAAGACAATTGAAATGTCTTAGATCAGATAGAGGAGGAGAGTTCACATATGATGAGTTCAACTTATTCTGCAATGATCATGGTATAAAAAGACAAGTCTCTACACTGAGAACTCCACAAAAAAATGGAATTGTTGAGATAAGAAATAGATCTATTGTGGATTGTGCCAGAACCCTGATGATTGAAAAGAAAGTGCCACAAACATTTTGGAGAGAAGCAATAAGCACACCAGTTTACACCCTGAACCGAGTACAATTGAAGAAAGGTACTTTGAAGACACTATATGAAATCTGGTATGACAAAAAACCTAATGTAAGTTATTTTAAAATCTTTGGAAGTAGATGCTATGTACACAAGGATGATAAAAATGGCAAGTTTGATCATAAAAGTGAAGAAGGAACATTTCTTGGTTATTCTTCTAGAAGTAAAGCATTTAAATGTCTAATCAAATCATCTAACAAAATAGTAGAAAGTGTAAATGTGAAAATTGATGAATTTGCAGAAAGAAATGATGAAGGAAATTCCAAGGAACCAGAAGATTATGATGAATTTGTCTATGTTCAACCGACAAATCCTACCGAGAAAACTGCAAAAGGAAATGAAGAGAATATCTAGTTACCGAGTGATGAAGAAGATCATACAGAGCCTACTGAGCCTGTATTAGCCAAGTATATCAGAAGTCATCATGCACCAAGTCAGATTATAGGAGATAAGGATGATCCAGTGATGACAAGGAACAAACTGAGACAAAACACATGTCTGATATCTGAATTTGAACCGAGAATAGTGAAAGAGGCATTTAACAGTGAAGATTGGATAAAAGCTATGACAGAAGGGATTGATCAAATCAAGAAGAATGACACATGGACATTGGTCCCAAGACCGAAGGACAAAAATGTAATCGGTACAAAATGGATTTTCAGAAACAACCTGAATGAAAAAGGAGAGGTCATTCGAAATAAAGCAAGACTAGTTTGCAAAGGTTATGCCCAAGAAGAAGGAATTGATTATGGTGAGACTTTTGCACCCATGGTTAGACTTGAAGCATTAAGAACATTGTTGGCATATGCTGCTTACAAGAATTTCAAGGTATATCAAATGGATGTCAAATCTGCATTTTTGAATGGAGTATTAGAAGAAGAAGTTTTCATTGAACAACCTGAAGGATTTGTTGAGACAATAATAAAGATCAGGTATGTAAATTGAACAAAGCTTTATATGGTCTGAAACAAGCAACTAGAGCATGGTATGAAAGATTGCACTCTTATTTAATCAAGATTGGTTTTATAAGAACAAGTGAAAACAACAATATTTACATGAAGAATGATGAAAATGGAATATTGATCTTAGCCATATTTGTTGATGATATTATATTTTGTGGGAATGACTCTCTATGTAAAAACTTTGGAAATGAAATGAGCAAAGAATTTGAGATGTCATTAATAGGTGAGATAAAGTATTTTATAGGTTTATAGATACTGCAAATGAAAGATGAGATTTTCATTACTCAAACGAAGTACATAAAGGAAATCTTGAGGAAATTTGGAATGGAGGATTCAAAACCAGTAAGTACTCCTATGACTACCAACTATAAACTATCAAAGAATGATGAATCTGCATCTATTGATGAGACACTTTACCGATCCATGATTGGAAAGTTGTAATATGTTGTTCACAGTAGACCAGACATAGCACATGCAGTAGGTATAGTTGCAAGATTCTCTGCAGATCCTAAGGAAACACACATGACAGCAATCAAGAGAATTTTTAGATACTTGAAAGGCATTGAAGATTATGGCTTAGTATATCAGAAAAGAAATGATTTTGATTTAAAAGTTTATACTGATGCTGATTGGGCAGGCAACATTGATGATAGAAAAAGCACAAGTGGAGGAGCCTTCTTTTTAGGAGAAAGACTAGTGAGTTGGCTTAGCAAGAAACAAGTATATGTTTCATAGTCAACAGCATAAGCTAAATACGTTGCTGCAGTATTGAATTGTACCAACATAGCATGGATCAAACAACTATTGGAAGGTATACATGAGATAGTTATCGAGCCAATAACTATATTCTGTGACAATACTAGTGCCATTAACATTTCAAAGAATCCTGTTATGCACTCTAAGACAAAGCACTTCTCTATCAAATATCATTATCTTAGAGAAGAAGCTCAAGAGAAGAAAGTGGTGTTGGAGTATGTTAGCACAAAGGAACAAATAGCAGATATCTTCACCAAGCCACTGCCAAGGGACACTTTTGAGTATCTCAGAAGTAACTTAGGGGTCCTACCCCTATCTTCTACTCACTAACCAAGTTCGGTGAAAGAATCAATTCGATAACTCTACATAATATCTTTTAAGAGTTGATGCTGATTTACACAATTAAGGATGTTTTCTAAAGGTGTGTAGGAAACAATACAAGAATTAATACAGGGAATAGGAATTGAAGACAAAATGCTCTGACTGAGACTAAAGTTGACACATAACAGCAGGAAATAACTTCATATAGGAAGAAATTATGTTTTAGTTCTTTACTTTTTGGCATTGTTGTCAAAGGGGGAGAAGACTGGAGAAAAATAGAAAAGAAAGACAGAGAAAAGAGGAGAAGACTAATGTATGAGGGAGAATTTGGATGACAGAAGGAGAGCATTTCTGCACAGCAATCTGAATCAATTAGGTCAAATCAATTGGTTTTGGCCATCAATGCCAAAGGGGGAGATTGTTGGCATTTGACATTATAACAGACAATGGGAGATTGTTGGCATTTCAATAAGGATATTGAGAAGGTTGTTGATGATTATGGATATAATTGATTAAGGATGTTTACTATCTAAATATTATTATTTTGTCATTGATGTCAAGAAATTGATTTTCTAATTCAGTATGATGTTGCCATATCATAAGAAGTGTGATTTGATGAGTATAAAGATGTCGGTAAAAGACACAGAAAGAATATGATGGATAAGGGGAGAAATAAGTTATTCAATGGGCAACTATTAGCGAGTTAGACAATGATTAGATCATGATGTTTAGATTGTTTTGATATCATACATATGCTATTGATTGTAAGGTTAATACTATACTATGTTACAGAGCAAAGAACCTCGTCAGTAAACCCTAAGGAACCTAGTCGGTAAACACTAAGGTTATCACTATCTGTTAGTGAAGGCAGAATGTCTACCGAGTGAAGTTTAGTATTCACCGAATTGTAACCGAGTTGTAACTGAGCTATAACAGAATGCATTAAATGATTACAAGCGTTATTTAATGAAGGAAGCTAATGAGTTGGCCATGATTAAATGATTGGTATGCCATGAATGAAGATTGTCAAAGAATCTATGGCAAAGGAAAATTGGCAGGAAGATCTACAACTTAGATTGAACCACAATACCCTAGCACAAGTTCCAAGAAATGTATGCAAGTTCCAAGGCAAGGTAAAACATTTTCAGATGGAAGAATACATTGAACTTGGTCAAAGTTTGAGGATCTGATGGCTATGATTGATCATGGGAAATGTGATCAAGGAGATTAAGCGGTTGGTGAATTGTTTATAAATAGGGAACTATTGATAAACAATGTATGCGGGCAAGTGTATGCACAGGGATGCTACATAGTGATTACCGAGCAAAGAAGCTTGAAGACGTGTTTTGAATAAACAGAGTATAGAGACCAACAGATTGACAAGATTAGTTCTATGCCTATATTGTATTGAGCAAATAAGAATCTACTTTAGCATACTAGATGTGAAGTTGCAGATAGATTTTTATTATTGTTATTTTGTGAAAGTGACAGAAAATCTCTTAACCGAGTGGACTTAACAGTCTTATTTTTAAAACCCTCTAGCAAGGTGACATTCTGATTGAGTGTTTGAAATCCTTTAACAAGGTCACTTCTAACAAGGCGAAGATCCTAATAGATCTGAGGGAAATCCCTTAACCGGGTCACATCTAGCAATGTGTTTGTAATCTTTAACAGGATTTTCTTTTAACCGAGCATACTCTAGAAGAGTATATTTCTTAGTGGGTC
This sequence comes from Cryptomeria japonica, assembly GCF_030272615.1. NCBI lineage: Eukaryota > Viridiplantae > Streptophyta > Pinopsida > Cupressales > Cupressaceae > Cryptomeria > Cryptomeria japonica. Next base: position 37,595,688 of record NC_081413.1, on the reverse strand, counting down.
CGAAATCCCACAGTGTGAATTGTTTATAAATAGGGAACTATTGATAAACAATGTATGCGGGCAAGTGTATGCACAGGGATGCTACATAGTGATTACCGAGCAAAGAAGCTTGAAGACGTGTTTTGAATAAACAGAGTATAGAGACCAACAGATGGACAAGATTAGTTCTATGCCTATATTGTATTGAGCAAATAAGAATCTACTTTAGCATACTAGATGTGAAGTTGCAGATAGATTTTTATTACTGTTATTTTGTGAAAGTGACAGAAAATCTCTTAACCGAGTGGACTTAACAGTCTTATTTTTAAAACCCTCTAGCAAGGTGACATTCTGATTGAGTGTTTGAAATCCTTTAACAAGGTCACTTCTAACAAGGCGAAGATCCTAACAGATCTGAGGGAAATCCCTTAACCGAGTCACATCTAGCAATGTGTTTGTAATCTTTAACAGGATTTTCTTTTAACCGAGCATACTCTAGAAGAGTATATTTCTTAGTGGGTCCGAAATCCCACAGTGGTTTTTCCATATTTGGGTTTCCACGTTAAATCTGGTGTTATGAGTGTTCTGATGTTTATATGTTTTTGAGTTTGCATGTTTACCAGTTTTGGTTATATTACTGAAGTATATGTTACTGAGGTTGAATCTGATGTTTTTATGGAAGATTAAGTTTGTATGATTCACCCCCCGCCCTTCTCATCTTATTAGCTTTGCATCTGTACTTATCTTTAAGTATCAGAACTATCATTTACGTGGCAGAATCTACTTGATTTAGTTTCTACCATTAACTTAAAATAATCTAATAACCCTCTTTGTATTTTGTGAGATAAAATATATGAATAATTTGTAATACTCATGGGGCACAAAATTGGTTTTAGACAATTGATTTTCGTTGAGGCCATTTCAACTTGTAGCTACAATTTACCTCATAGAATATAATGAAGCTCATTATATTATATTTTAAATCAATTGTGACAACTAAATATTATTGATATAACCTTAAAGTAACTAATAATTATAATGTATTATTGGCAAATTAATTTAGATTTCTACAATAAACTATAAAATGTTGGCGAATATGATCCAAACATGTATAGAATACCGTGGTGAATCTTTTAGTTAAAATAAAATAATAAAATAAATTCTTTGGTGATTTGAATAACACTAAATTATAAATTTGTAAAAATGTGGCGATCTAGGTTACCTCAAAAACTAAACTTATTAGCCAAATCTTGATTCCCAAATTTCAAAAAATAGCCAATTGGCGAATATTAGCCACTAAAATTTTCAATAGTCTCAAGGCCTCCTCTATTAAAAAAATAGCTTTGGTGCATGTCCACTAAATTCATTATATATTTCACATAAAGGGTGTCAAGGCTTTTGGATCAATCCTAAAATCTTAGAACACCTTATATGAAATGTATTGTATGAACAATGATGTCTCTAGATAAGTTTCTAGAGCCACTGTAGTAGACACAATTGGAAAATAGATATTAAATTAGCATTCAATGGATGCTATTTGAATATACATGTAAGACACTAGTAGTTGAATTCAAGTGTTTTCATTGTTGCATGCCTCCATACATTGCCCACCAAGAGACCTTGAATTAGGTTCTAATCTCATTACATGTTGGAAACAACAAAGATCACTTACAAAAATAAATTCTAGCCACAAATTAGCAAGATGTAAAATGAGAAATATCGCATTATCACTTGTCAACCAAATGTACAAAGAGAGATGCCTTGCATATAAAGGAAACCAAGAAGAGGTGAGAAGGTAGGATTCAAACTCTATCTGCCTCTCTAAGTATGCAAGAAGTGTAGGACTCTATGGACAAGTGTTGAGATACTTTGTGAGTCTACATGAGGGGAGGAAAATGTCTCTCTAACCTCCCATAGGGTGAGGAGAGAATATTGCAAACGTAAAATGATCTTAACTATAGTGTGAATAGGACTCAACTAAGTAGGCTACAAGAAAATTGGTTGGGTGAAACGCTTTTTCACACGAACACCCTCCTTTAAGAGAAACTTAGGGAGTAAGTTAATTACATAAAGGATGAGTCCCAACAACATGGCCAGGTAAGGTACTCACTTGCAAATAAAAAATATCTCATAAACAAAGAAAGGGGGAAAATCCCATGAGAACAAAACCTCCCTCTAAAAGAGAGAAAGATAAGGGTAAAACCTTCTACAAAGATGTCCATGTGAAGATGAACATGATGATGAATAACTCATAAAGCATGTCAAGAACTATAAACTTTATTAAAATATAAAGGAGTGTATGTGGGAATCAATGAACCTCCAAAAGATGTAGATCGAGGGATACAACTCTAATCAAGATAACATAAATAACAAAGAACAAGTGTCATGTAGTACACTACTTATAAGTCTTGGTATTCATGAATCTCACAATAATGATGTATACTAAAAGAATCTCCCATATGAGAGATACAAAAAGAGTAAGTCTATGTGACCCCCATAAAAATGTGAAGTCTGTAAGAATCCACGAGGTTCCTCCACCGGTCCATTGAAAATAGAAAGCATTAGCAATAGCAACACAAATGTCATCATTCCCCCCTTAGTGGTGATGAAAAAGGGAGTATGCAAAAATAACTTAAATTGGGCACAATACTGTGTGAAGGAATGATACCTGATTAGAGATCAACAATACCCCCCACTAAAGAAGACAAATTCAATTTTTGTGGCACTTTATATAATTTTTGTGGCACTTTATATATGAGTGCATTATAGAATTAGATGCCGAAGAACGAGTTTTTATAGTGTTTAGGTCAAGAGGTTGAGAATGAAAACATGTATTAATTTGTTTCTCAAACATTAAGAAATTGACAAAAAACAACGAATAAAACTCCCATGATGTAAAATACATAGACCCCTCTAAAAATATACAATGATATGCCACTTTATTTTAGTACATTTACATAATAGAAAAGATGTACAAGGCCTCAAAAGAGGCATAATCAGAATTTAATATTCTAGAACACTTTCATGAAAAAATTATTACTATTGCATAGAGCTCCAAAAATCTTCTAGGTTAAAAATATATGACACAAAAAAATGTGCTTGTATGTGTTTAAATGAGCCTCTCAAAGTACATTATCTGAGAAAACAAAAAATAAGAAATGTCAGATTATCACTTGTCAACTTGCAAAAATAAATTCTCTCCACAAATTAGCAAGATGAAAAATGGGAAATGTCACATTATCACTTGTCAATTGGAATTGTACAAAGGGAGGTGCCTTGCATATAATAATTGTACAAAGGGAGGTGTCTTGCATATAAAGGCAACGAAGAAGAGGTGAGAAGGTAGGAATCAAACTCTGACTACCTCTCCAAATATGCAACAAATGTAGGACTCTATGGACAAGTGTTGAGACACTTGGTTGGTTTATATGAGGTGAGGCAAAAGTCTCTTTAACCCCATAAGATTACGAGAGAATATTTAAACCCTGAAAGTGAGAATAACCATATTGTGAATAGGACTCAAATAAATAGACTAAAAGCAAGCTAGTTAGATACAACAAAGACACGTTTATAGTCTGCAAAATATTAGAAACCCTCCAATTAGCAAAAGGAAATAAACGAACGAAAATTAAATCTGAGAAAATTTAAATGCTACATACCATAGGAAAACCGTTTTTTTTCTCTGCTGATGTGATTTCCAAAGAACAAACTATTTAGATTAAGCGAACTGAAAACATTGATCTCGACCTTTATATATCGGGACTAAAAAGAAAAACGATGGATTTTTAGTTCAATTCTTAATAGGAGTATAATTTTTCTTCATATTAGAAACCGTATGAGCATTTGATTTCTTCAATTGTTTGTATTGTCGCTTCTGTAACAGGATAGAAGTATAATGACTGTTACCAAGATACAATTGAAATTAAAGTAATCATTCTTACCGTCTGGGTATTTATGAACCAGCTACGAACAATTAGATGGCATTGATATTCAATGTGGGGTAAATTATTTGCTTGCATGCAACATTTTCTAGTCTTTTTCTCTGTCGAACATGATATATCCTCATCAAATCTATACATGTCCTATGTAATCTAAGTGCAAATATTTCTGTTTTGCTATTTTCTTTTGGTTGGGTTCGTATTTTAGAGAACAAGATCAATGTGTACTGAAATAAATCTTGTGGAAATTTGATTAATGGTGATTGAAATGCAAATCAAAACAACACCTATTACATTACAGCGTAATTCTTTCAAATCATTCTTTATTATATAGTAGTACATCATGAATCAGTCTTCAATTATTTTTTATTTTTATTTTATAAAAGTGGATAAGACCACTGAATTATATTAATTTTTTTTATTTTTTTACATGTGTCTGGTTCAAAGAGCATTGAAGGGAAAGAATCAGTAAGAAAACCCTTCAGTAATGCTCAAGAAAACATAAGCTTATCTACCCAATTAAAAAAAGCCCATAGGCCCCAAGAAACCTTCCCAATTACATAACCAGCGGCATTAGATATAAAGGAAGATGCCATAAGAGGCATACAGAAGAGAGCTTGTGAGAATGAAACTTCCCTCAGAAGTGCACAAATAAAAAACTTAATCAACCCTGTCTAAGAAGCACAAGTCTCCAACCCTTTGATTAGAATGAAACCAACAACCAGAAGAGAACCTATGATAAGTAAACCTACCAAAACAAATATTGTGAGCAAACATAGAATAATCCAGATAATGAGAAGGGAAGGATGCTGAAGACCCCAAGTGATGGGATGGGGCTTGGGATAGACTAGCCTAGTCTATGCTCTTAGATCCTTTCCTTGGATCACCTGGTGTTCCCTACACACCCTAGGGTCTCTAGGACTTCCCTTTGCTTGACGAATCCCCCGATCTTGCCCAATCCACCCACCAATGAGTTGCAATGCTGCTCCAAGGTCTCATCTACTCATGAGACTCAAATCCCCTTACTATGGCTAATAAGGGCTAAGCTTGTTCAACATTTTCCAAGCTCCTAGCAAGGTTGTTTCAGATCTATTTCAAGGTTTTTCCACCCATTCATGAGCCCTCAAGAGGTTTCAAGCCTTTAACCCCTTACCGATTTCACAACTTAGTGTTTTTGCCTTAAAAAAGTGCTACAAGGATTAGGACCAATTAGGCCTCCTAACCAGTCTTCTAGGGCTCCCTCTCACAAACGATACACAAACAACCCAATCTCCCAAAAAGGACTGCCATTCAGCCAAGACTCAACGATTTTCTAGGTTTTAGGCCTCCAAGTGTCCATACTCTGTCCTTGGTGGATTTTAAGGTTTTTAAGGGTTTTTGTGAGGGTTTTTAGAGTCTGTCTGGGTCACAGTGAAGGTTTTGTATTCTATCCACCTTGTTTGGATTGGTGGAGGATCCTCCTTCACACCAATGATGCTTCACTCACTGCTATGCACTTCCTCCAAACGGTGCACTCTCCACTATACAACCTTGCTCTCCAAGACCTCTGCACCAACAACCATTCCTCATCGGGCACTATCCAGTCTCTCCTAGGAATGGGTATATGCTTGGCCTCCTTGCATTTCCATGGGGTCTTCTTGCTTGGGACTATAGCACAAGGTCTCTGCATCCATTCCCCATGGTTTCATGGTGGTTGCACAATGGGGAATGGAGTGAAGACTTCATTTACTCAAACCGGTCCAAAACTGGATAGTAAAATTGCAATTCACAAACTATTTACAAACACACTCAACCGGTAAACAAAAAGTTAATCTAATCACTCACAATGAAGATATATACACCCAAGAAGACAATCTACATAGGTTTGATCACAAATCAATCCATTTGTTTGCTCGGTAACTTCATTCAAATAGACTGGTAACTCAAAAACAGTCACAGTCAATACAATTTGCTTGAGCCATACAATCTCTGACAACCAACCCTTTAACTTAGGGTTAAAAACATCTTATACTACACATACCTCGATCGGTGTGCCACATTTAGGATTTTCCACGCCAACCTAATGATTTTGACAACATGGTGGAAAAGTTGTCATGCAACTTTTGAGCAACTTTCCCAATGTTGCTCTTCATGACTCCTACACCCACAATGGACCAACCTAAGGACACCACCATGATATGAAGGACCCCTAAACACCTCCAAGACACACACAACCTCCATTTTCAAAGCAATCACAATTTTGACTTATGACCCCTAAGATGTCCTCTAGGACCCTACCTAGGACCTATGAGCACTTGGCTCATTATTTTATAGACAATGGCTTCATAAGAAGCATAATACCAACAAAACAAGAAGGAGGGAGAGCTTGAAAGGGTGCTCCTGCACCATACTCCCCCTTTGCACACGATTAAGAAATAGGAGAAGAGATGAGAGCCGGGTCTATGCCAAGCTTCCTGAACTTGCTCTCCTCCACCCATGTAGCTTCAGATACTGGTTGATCTGCTCATTTCACGAAGTGCTCCATGTAGACCTGGTGTCTGGTAGACTTCTTCACTCTTGATTCCAAGATCTCCACTGCTTTAGGCTTCTTCACTTGAGGTAAGGTATTCACATCCAAGTCTTGTAATACCTTGGCTTGGTTCTCAGTCTGCTCTACTATATCTCCCTTGTACATTACCAGATCAGCAACATTGAAGACTGGTGAAATGGCTAAGTCTAAAGGTAAATCAACCTTATATGTGTTCTCACCATATTTTTCCAGAACTTGACAAGGTCCTGCCCTCTTCATCTGCAGTTTGGTAGGCTTACCACTTTGCATCCTTGCTTTGCTCAAATGGACCATCACATAGTCACCCACCTTGAACTGAACTTCTCTCCTTTTCTCATCCATTTTGGCTTTCAGTTTGTGAGTGGATTCAAGGATGGTCTTCTTAACTTGCTCTTGTACCTCCTTGATGGTTTGGGTGAAGTCCTCTGCTTGTCCACTCTTCATCTCCAAACTACTCAGATCTCTCAACTCACATACTCCCCTTGGATGTCTGCCATACACAACCCCAAAAGGGCTTCTACCAGTGCTTCTATTCACACTGTCATTATATGCATACTCTGCTTGAGGAATGATAAGGTCCCATGTCTGACCATATTCCTTAGTTAGACATCACAACAAATTGCCTAACACTCTATTGATGACTTCGGTTTGACCATCTATTTGTGGATGGTAAGTTGAGCTAAATGACTAGTTCCTAGTCTCCTCCATAATGTCTACCAAAAATGACCCATGAACTTGTTGTCTCTGTCTGAAATAATGCTTAAAGGAAGTTTATGAATCCTAACAATCTCTTTGAAGAAGAGATGTGCAACATAACTAGCATCATGTGTAGTCTTACATGGTATGAAATGACTCATTTTAGAAAATCTATCTACTACCACATAGATGTTGTCCATACCTGTTTTAGTCTTGGGAACTCCTACTACAAAGTCCATGCTTATACATTCCCAAGGTCTGTTAGGGACCGGCAATGGTTGATACAAACCGGCATTGCTTCATCCACCTTTGGCTCTTTGGCAAACACCACACTACTCTACATATCCCTTCACATCTCTTGGCAACTTTGGCCAATAGTAGAACCTCTGTACCAAATCCAAGGTTTTATTAATACTAAAGTGTCCACTCAAACTACCATTATTTTTTTCTTGGATGAGGTTCTCCCTCATAGATCCTCTAGGTACACACAACTAGTTACCCTTGAACAAGAGACCATTTTGGAGAGTGTAGTCTGCATACTCACCATGGAAATGGTTCTCAAACTCTTTACAAACCTTGTAAGCTAATGAGAAGTCTTCATCTTCTTGATAGAGGTTTTTGAAATGTTCTATGCCTATGCTGTGCAACTGTAACTCCTGAACAGTCAACAACTTCCTACTCAATGCATCTGCCACCTTGTTAAGTTGCCCCTTCTTATGCTTGATGGTGAAGGTGAAGGATTGGAGATACTCCATCCATTTCAAATGTCTATTTCTTAGCTTCTCTCGAGTGTTGATGTAACTCAATGCTTGATTGTTTGTGAACACTACAAATTCCTTTGGGAGTAGATAATGTCTCCACTTCTTTAGAGACTACACTAATGCATATAGCTCTAGGTCATAGGCTGAGTACTTCTTCTTTACTTCATTAAGCTTGTCACTAAAAAATGCCATAGGTCTTCCCTCTTGACTCAACACACCACCTACTGCAATTCCACTAGCATCACACTCCAAGGTAAATAGCTTATCAAACGTAGGTAGGAGAAGGATAGGTTTTGTGGCTACTTCTTGCTTCAACAATTGAAATGCTTTGTCAGTCTGCTCTGTCCATTTAAACTTAGTTTTAAGACCTCCTTTGATGGTGTCAAGGACTGGTGCACATATGCCACTAAAATTCCTCACAAACTTCTTATAGAATTGAGCTAATCCATGGAAACTTCTTACCTTAGTCCCTGTTTTAGGTGCAGGCCAGTTCAAGATTGCCTCCACTTTACTTGGATCCATCTTCAAGGTTCCCTTAGACACCACAAATACTAAGTAAACCAACTCTTGCTTCAAGAAGTAACACTTCTCTAGGTTGATGGATAGCTTCTCCTCATGCAACCTCTCTAAGACGAACCTCAAATCCTCAAGGTGTTCTTCCTTGGTTCTGCTATAGATGAGAATGTCATCTAAATACACCACCACAAATCTACCTGTGAAATCCTTCAATAGTTCATTCATCAACCTCATGAAGGTGCTCCGAGCATTGGTGAGTCCAAATGGCATCACAAGCCATTCATACAATCCATTTGTGGTTTTAAAAGCAATCTTCCACTCATCACCCTCCTTAATTCTTATCTGGTGATAACCACTTTTAAGGTCTAGCTTGGTAAAATACATAGCCCCTCCTAAACAATCCATGAGATCCTCTATTCTAGGAATAGGAAACCTATACCTTATGGTAATCCTATTAATTGTTCTTGAGTCAGTGCAAAGTCTCCACTTACCTCCTTTTTTTTATGCTAGCACTACCGAGACTGCACATGGGCTGATGCTCTTCTTAATCAATCCTTGTTCCAATAACTCTTGCACTTGCCTTGCTACCTCTTTGTTCTGATCAGGTGTGAGCTTATATGCAGCCTTGTTAGGCAAGGATGCACTGGGAACAAAGTCTATCTGGTGACTTATAGACCTTCTAGGTGGGAGTGTTGCAGGTGTCCCATCACTCACTATGTCCTTATACTCTTGCAACATGTGCTTCAACTCCTTAGGTACTTCTGTCTACAACTTGTCTTCTTCCTCCTTTGGTTTCACAAAGATGGCACACTTCACTATCTCCTCCTCATGTAGCAAGTTCAAAAATTCTTTACCAGTAGCCATTAATACACTATTTGTCTTTGAAGTTCCTTCTTCATTCTCTGTCAAAGATTGAATCTTAAAGGTCTTGTTGTCCTTCTTAAAGGAAATGGAGTTCTCCTCTCCATCATAGATCACCTTTCTATTAAATTTCTAGGGTCTTCCTAACAATAAGTGACATGCGTCCATTGGCAACACATCACAAAGGATTCTATCCTTGTATCCTCCAATGGAAAAATCTACCTAGTCTGTTCATTGACCAACACACTTTGCTCATGACTCAACCATGTCACCTTGTATGGGTTAGCGTGGGGTATCCTTGTGAGTTTCAGCTTCCTAACTGCCTCTTCTGATATGATATTATCAATTGAGCTTGAATCAACTATCACCTTGTAGACTCTACCAAGAATCTTGCACCTTACCCTAAATAATGCTCTCCTATACTTAGGTTCACTCTTGACTGGCTATCTTATCAAGACCCTATTGAACATCATATTTTCTCCACTCTTTGATTCAATATGATCCACCTTAGGTGTTTTGCTGCTCAAAGAGTCTTCATGTGCATAAGCAACTCTCTTTCCACTATTGGGTGATGTAGGCTTGTCAGGGCATCTATATGCCGGGTGTCCCAATTGTCCACAACTGTAACACTTCATGGTTGCAAAATAGGAGTTACCTCTGCCGATACCTCTACCCCTATTTGGTCCACCTTGTGCACCTCTTCCTCTAGAATGTCCTCCTCTAGGATTGATTTCACTACCATGTTCAGTCAACTTGGCTTCTCCTTGATTCCTCTACTCACTTGACTTGTTTTGGTAACCACCTTGGTGGTTCACTTGATCTCTACCTTTGCCTCTACCCCTGTTATGGGAGTCCCCTTTCCTTTTGTTCCTTTCTTCTACCTTGGCAGCAAGCTGATGACACTTCTAGATAGTAGTAGGAGTCCATAGGCTTATCTCTACTTGAATGTTCCACTTTAGGCCGCTTAGATACCTAGCCACCATAATGGATTCGTCTTCTTTGACTTTGGACCTAAGACATAGCTTCTGAAACTCCTCTATGTAGGAGGCCACATCAAGATCCTTCTACTTCAATCCTTGTCTCTTCTTATGAAGTTGGACTTCATAATCCTCTGGTAAGTAGTTCTCCTTAATCTTACCCACCATAGCTTTCCAATTTGCAATAGGTAGCTTCCCCATACTAACTCTTTCTTCTTGCAGGTACTTCCACCATGTCAAAGTTGCTCCCCTTAATCTTGATTTGGCAACTTTAAGCTTTTGAGCCTCTGTCACTCCTTCACACTCAAAGTGGTTTTCCATGCCCTCAATACATTCCATAATAGTGTCTATATCCATTCTTCCACTGAAATGGCAATCCTTCAAAGGCTTTGGTGTTCAAGGCCTTAATAGCTTTCACAAAAGGTTCTTCATTGAACAAGGGATCCGGTTCAGGGATAATGTCATCTATGTCTATATTCTTCTTGCCTTTACCCTTGGTGTCTTCATCCCAAGGTCCTTGTGTCCTCTGATCCACCACTTCCTGTAGTTTATCCCTCATGTCACTCGCAGCTTCTTCAAGGAGCCTATTTTTCTCCTTCTATTCTTCCACCTCTCTAGCCAGCTCTACATTAGTAACCATTCTGCTCTCCCCTACTGATTCACCAGTATATAGAGACATACACAGTCCAACAAGTCTTTTACTTGCTCTGATACCAATCTGATGGGATGGGGCTTGGGATAGACTAGCCTAGTCTATGCTCTTGGATCCTTTCCTTGGATCACCTGGTGTTCTCTACACACCCTAGGGTATCTAGGACTTCCCTTTGCTTGAGGAATCCCCTGACATTGCCCAATCCACACCAATGAGTTGCAATGCTGCTCCAAGGTCTCACCTACTCATGAGACTCAAATCCCCTTACAATGGCTAATAAGGGCTAAGCTTGTTCAACATTTTCCAAGCTCTTAGCAAGGTTGTTTCAAATCTATTTCAAGGTTTTTCCACCCATTCATGTGCCCTCAAGAGGTTTCAAGCGTTTAACCCCTTACCGATTTCACAACTTAGTGTTTTTGCCTTCAAAAAGGGCTACAAGGATTAGGACCAATTAGGCCTCCTAACCGGTCTTCTAGGGCTCCCTCTCACAAATGATGCACAAACAACCCAATCTCCCAAAAAGGACTGCCATTCATTTGGCCAAGACTCAAGGATTTTCTAGGTTTTAGGCCTCCAAGTGTCTGTACTCTGTCCTTGGTGGATTTTAAGGTTTTTAAGGGTTTTTGTGAGGGTTATTAGAATCTGTCTAGGTCACAGTGAAGGTTTTGTATTCTATCCACCTTGTTTGGATTGGTGGAGGCTCCTCCTTCACACCAATGATGCTTCACTCACTACTCTACACTTCCTCCAAAGGGTGCACTCTCCACTATACAACCTTGCTCTCTAAGACCTCTGCACCAACAACCACTCCTAACCGGGCACTATCCAGTCTCGCCTAGGAATGGGTATATGCTTGGCCTCTTTCCATTTCCATGGGGCCTTCTTTCTTGGGACTATAGTACAGGGTCTCCACATCCATTCCCCATGAATTCATGGTGGTTGCACAATGGAGAATGGAGTCAAGACTTCATTTACTCAAACTGGCCCAAAACTGGATAGTAAAATTACAATTCACAAACTATTTACAGACACACTCAACCGGTAAACAAAAAGATAATCTAATCACTCAAAATGAAGATATATACACCCAAGAAGACAATCCACATAGGTTTGATCACAAATCAATCCATTTGTTTGCTTGGTAACTTCATTCAAATAGACTAGTAACTCAAAAACAGTCACAGTCAGTACAATTTTCTTGAGCCGTACAATCTCTGACAACCAACCCTTTAACTTAGGGTTAAAAACATCTTATACTACCCATACCTTGATTAGTGTGCCACATTTAGGGTTGTTCATGCCAACCTAATGATTTTGACAACATGGTGGAAAAGTTGCTTGACAACTGTTAAAAGTTGTCATGCAACTTTTGCAACTTTTGATGCTCTTCATGACTCCTAGACCCACAATGGACCAACCTAAGGACACCACCATGATATGAAGGACCCCTAAACACCTCCAGGACACACACAACCTCCATTTTCAAAGCAATCACAATTTTGACTTATGACCCCTAAGATCTCGTCTAAGACCCTACCTAGGACCTATGAGCACTTGGCTCATTATTTTATATACAATGGCTTCATAAGAAGCATAATACCAACAAAACAAGAAGGAGGGAGACCTTGAAAGGGTGCTCCTATAGCACCAAGGAAATAGAATAAGACCAAACCATAGAGTAATCCAAAATAGGAACCAAAAAAGTAGCAGAAGGATGAGAGCCCATCTCAAACACCAGTCTATCTGCATTTTCTAATTTCTCAAGGCCAACCTCCAACCACCAATTTTAACAAAACCTCTCCAAATAAAACAAAACATCTTTCTCAAGGAAAACCAATACCAAAGAAACAATGAATACAAGAAGAACATTGGCCATCCACATATATGTACACAAAAGAAATAGAAATAACCAACCCCAAGCCACAAAGGCTCATTGAAAGAATGATAATCCACTCCAAATCATGATAAACAAGCAGTTCACAAGAGGAGTAAGAAACCATAATGACCAGAGAACAATAGAAGATCAAAGGATGATGATCAACCAATGATGAGGCGAGATCATAAATCAAAAGCACAACCCCCACTCATTACCAAAGCACCAAAAAAAATGCCAACACATCAACACACAACGTGCAAGTAACCAGAGTGAAGTCGAGCAATTATGCAAAAACCGTCCAACATAGAGACATGATTACTAGATTACATTACCAAATTGCAAAAAGAGTCATAAAAACAATATGCTCCCAAACCTCCCGCTAGCCAAAAAATTTGAAATAATCAATGTGTGCCCAAACAAAAGCCATAGACATCCAAACAGAGCATAAATCAATATTTCCAATCAAAAGAATGGTTTGAGTCAATATTGCCATGCAGCCACCAAAATCACATAAACCCAGCAAAGGACCAAATTTATCCAAAGCACAATGCCAATGCAAAAAAAGGAAAGATACAGATTAAACAAGGATAGCCTCTTCATCCTCCATGCTCCATGAGGAGAGAATTTACTGAATATAACAACAACAAGGATGTTGCCATAAGGCAAGACAACACCCACGCTATTGACATATACAAAAGAAAAACCACACCCAACAAGGAGTATGAAGAAGGCTACAACACAAGGTCTGACACTCGAATATATCAACAACAAAGATGTTGTCATAAGGCAAGGAAACACCCTCCCTACTGACATATGCGAAAGAAAAACCACGTCTAGCAAGGAATATGAGGAAGGCTACAAAGAAAAACCTGACTCTCTTTAAGAAAGAATCCCAATGCAAGAGGCTAGAATGTCCGAAGGAAGAACGTCTAAAAACTCAACACCTTCCGCAACAACTCTATTGGCTGAAAAATCTGGAATAACATTAATCTCCCTACAACAATGGGATATGGTGAAGGTAGAAAAACACTCCAATTGCACAAGAATACACTCTAACAAGTACTGAATATGCCAAGAGATACATTTCTTAGCAGATACCATCTGAAAAATCAACATTGAGTCTCCTTCAATGACAATGTCTTTAATTTTGAAAGAGATGTCAAGATCATGGCCAAAAGATAACGCTTGAAATTCTACTACATTATTAGAGCTCAGACCAATGTATTTTCCCACAACTTTAATAATCTTAGAAGTATGATAAAAAATCACTAGTCCAATTCCGGACTTCCCTGGATTACCCTTAGAAGCCCCATCAAAATTTAATTTGAAGGAGAATTGGGAGGGAGGCCTCCATTTGGCCATCTTACATTTGACATGAGAAGATAATCCAGCTGTGACAACCCCATGAGAAGGCATCACACAAAGTGAACACCACTTCCATGTTACCCAATTATCCCAATGAGAAAAAGACCTCAGATGATCCAAATTTTTATAGATGTAAGTAAGCACCACCTCATAAATGGAGGATCGGATCCAGTCAAGAACTTCTTCAATTGAGGAAGATTTATGTTTAAAAATCCTAGCATTCCTTTCCAGCTAGATGCTCCTAACCACAATATAAGGTACCACAATCAAAAGAGATGAATAAAAAAAGGATGAGTACAACAAGGGCCAAGCCATGAAATGCGAGAATAGATTAGGGATAATAGTAGAAGACCAGCCAAGCATTCCAAACAACCAATACGAACAATCCAAAGCAAAAGGACAAAGCAGAAAACACAAGGGAAAACCATAGTAATCCCAAGCCTATCCAATCTCATCCCAGTGAGAACTCTATCCTAAACTACCAACCAAGCAAACAACCCTGCTTTAGGAAGGCAAGCTGAATGCCAAAAGAGCTTAGCAGGCCAAGAGGAGGGGGATGAGGAAGTCTGAGATAAAGAATTATACCCCTCCTTTATTGAATAAGAGCTTGAGGCACTCTTAGTCCAAACCAAAGTATCCTCTTTATCTTGAAACACAAGGGATCTTTTATGGATCTCTTCCTCAAAAGCAATTCTAAGATCATTATCAATGGACAGAGGAGGAATATCCTTCCATTTGGCCACTAAATTGGAACCTACAGAATCAATATCAACATAATCTGCAACAAAAACTCCCCAAAGATCTGATAGGATATCAGACAAAGAGGACCAATCCCAAATGGAGTAAAATGTAGGATGCTTTAATTATTATATTGGTGTTACCATACCAAATAAGTGTAAATTGAGTGAGCATCCTTTGTCATAATATTGGTGCCACATTAGAAATAAGTGCAATATTAGGTTATTGAAATCGCCGAAAACACAAGTTTATGGCATGATGTATTTTCAGGTTTTATCTTCTGATACATTTATCATTATTTTAGATTAGATGCTAAAATGCATGCTTTGTCTAAATCCTTTTATAATATTAAAGACAATTTGATTGTCATGTCTAAATGGAGGCTGTTTTACCGAGTGGGTCAAATTTTGTTTCATGCTACTCCTACTTGGTTCATCCTACCTGGTTTTCCCTTTGAGTTTAATGATTTGAGAATATTTATAGAGATTGGGAATCTTATTGATAGTTTTGTGAGGTCTGATCGAAGCTTGATTCATAATAAATTGGTCACAAAAATTTGTGTTTTACTTCTTGCTTCATCTACTATTCTGAACACTTGTAAATTGGATTCTTCTTTTGGCTCTTGGAGACAACCCATTGTTAGGGATCCTTCATATTCAATTAAGCCAATTATTAGCATTGATTTGGATCTATTTATTTGGCTTCCTAAAGCTTCTCTGAATTTTTTTGATTTGATTAAGTAGAGTCATGTTGTTGATGAATCGATGAATATTATTGAGCCCTCTAATGGTTCTTCTTGCAATCATTAGATATCTTCTCCTCCGCGTAGCCCTTCTCCTTCGCGTAGCCCCTCTTTTCAGTTTGATGTCTCTGCTGCCAATGATTCTAAGGTTCTGCCCTTACCCCCCAATTCTGTTATTCATCCTCTGCCTAATGTGATCCCTTTTGTTCAGTCTTTTACACTAGGTCCTCAATTTGCTATTACCCTACCTTCTTTGGATCATGTTGGGCCTCTTCTGGACAATCCTTTTCTTATCAAGCCTCCTGATCAAGTTATATCTTAGATATAGGAAATTGTTTATGAAGCTAATGCTGTTTTAAATGAGAATATCCCTGATTCAGTTATTGACTGCTTTGATGCATCACTATCTTTGTTAGAGTGTAAAGGTGAGATTCCAAGGTCCAAAAACTGTTTTGATCTATTCTCTCTGGATGATTATTCTTTTTCGCATGAGGTTCCTGTTAGATTTTTATCTTCTCCTTTTGTGACTACGGATGATAAGAACCATTCTTGATGTTGCATTTTTTAAACTCCCTCTACAAAGGTCTCTCCTACATCTATTTTTAAGCGGGTGGGGAGACCTTCCAATGAATCCAAGACCCAAGATGAAATAAATATTGGGATTCAATCCACTTTACCTTCTTCTTTGAAACCTATTAAAAAAGGGAAACATATGCAAATTTCTCTCAGCCCATGAATCATGGGGGTTGTTTCTAACTAAGAGAAGCCTTCAACCTGAGTATGTTGGGGGTGCTAACTCTTTGAATAAAAAGACTCAGGAAAGGAGAGGAAGTGAGGCTTCCTCTCTGGGTCAATGAGAATCTTTTCGTGAAATGTTAGGGGCTTAAATGCCCCTAACAAGAAATGACTCATTAAGAGTCAATTGCTTAATTCCAATTTTGATATTGTTCTGTTACAAGAAACTAAAATGTCCGATTTTGTTGCTGCATCCTTATTTGCTGCATGCCAGTTGGGTAATTTTTGGTCTTCTTCTTTTGATAAAGCTTCAAGGGGCTTGACGGTCCTTTGGAATCCTATTACGATATCTCTTGAACAGATCTCTATGAGTAAATACTGGATGTTATCTTTGGTTATGATTTGCTATTCTAAATTCTCCTTTTGGTTATTTAACATTTATGGTCCTACTGCTATCACTGAGAAAAGTAAATTATGGGCCCTTCTTGGGGAAAAGTTTAGGGAACTCCAAGGGGATTTGTTCAATTTGGGTGGTGATTTCAATGCTATCCTAAATAATAGTGAAAAATTTGGTGGGATTCTTCCCTTTGCAAAAGTCATGATGGATTTTATTCAGTTTATTGTTGACTATAGTTTGCTTGATGTTTCACCCAAAGTGGGTAAGTTCACTTGGAAAAATAGACGAGAAAATTTTTGTAACATTGATGAATGTATTGACCACTTTCTTCTTGCTGACCATTGGCTTAATGGTGAGATGGATTATCACTCTATTATTTTGCCTCTCTTGGGCTTTGATCATTATCCTATTTTTTTACAGATTGGTGAGTCTTTCTCTCATGGTAAAGGCACATTTAGGTTTGACCCAATGTGGTTCAAGGATCCGTCTTTTGAATCCCTCTATTGAAGTTTTCGTGGGAAAATTCTCCTTATATGGAGTGGACCCGTCTTTATAGGCTGGTGAAAAAGTTGCAGCTCCTTAAAACCAAAATTAAAGAGTGGAATGTCCGTCATTTCAAAAACATATTTCATGAAAAAACAAGATTGCAATCAGAACTCAAGGTTTTGAATGATCACACTATTCTTCATGGCATGAATTCATAGACCTTTGCACAAGAGAAGGATCTCAAATCTGCATTAGATGAAGTCCTACCTAGGGAGGAAATTTATTGTCAACAAAAATATCGTGAGACCGGGTTGGCAGATGGTGACATAAATACAAAAAACTTTCATGCCTCTACTAAATTGAAACATCTTAGGAACAAAATTGTTTGTATTGAATCCTCATGAGGGATGTTGGAGGATGAGAATGAGATTGCCTCTGAAGGCATTTCCTTTTTTAATAACTTATTATTTAAACAATGAACTCATTGCTCAGATAAATTTTTAGATGCTATTCCCCCTTGTGTTTCTCATGTTGATAATTTAATGCTTATGGGTCCTTTTACGCTTCATGAACTTAAAAAGGTTGTTTTCAGTATGGCGTTGGATAAGGCCCTGGGACTGATGGGTTCACCATTCTTTTCTTTCATAAATGATGGGATTTTTTGGGTCCTGGTATCTTATTGGTACTTGAAGAAGAAAGGATTAATAAAACTATGTTGAAAGAACTCAATCATACTTGGATTACGTTGATTTCGAAGAAAGATAATCCTAAAATTTTTGCACACTTTCGACCTATTTCTTCATGTAATTTACTTTATTATATTTTTACTAAGGCTATTTCAGACTAGTTGGAAAAAATTTGTAGGCATTGAGATTTCATTGATGTCAACTGTTATTACAGGCTATCGGTATGAAGAATATTGAACGAACATAAGGAAGATTAACATGAAGGCTTGTCAACCGATATGGTAGAAGACAAGTGGTTATTGAGACTATCAGTGACTTCACTAGTATGAGGTGAGATGCATGTGTGTGTTAGCATGTTGAGTGATAACAGGTAGAGCATAAACTAGTTTGGAGGTTGTTTTCTTGTTTATGATGAAGAGGAAAAATGTTAAAATGATCACAAACCACCGGAGTTGAAGATGTGCTACCAGTGTAGAGTGCACAACAGGAGGAGAAGGTCTCACCGGTAAAGGCTTGTCCTAGTATGACTTTGGTGAATGTTCAAGCATAAACTGACCTTGTGTTGGTGAGTTCAATGTATGACCAATGAGATGCCATGTTGAGCCTAGGTAGCATGCATGTAGAGGTCAAAAAAGCTTCCATCGACATGGCTGTTGAAACAACAAGTCGACATTAATGAAACAACCACAAGTCACAGGATGATAATAGATTGATGCCCCTCGAGGAAGAAAGAGTGACAAAGAAAGTTTAGGGAGTTTTTGGCACCTGGATCAAAGAAAAGAAATCAGACTGCAAGAGGACCTCGAGAAGGAAACATCTGGGTCATAAATGACTCGACATATTTCAAGGCCAAAAGTCAAGGTCGGGATTTCTACTTTTAGCAAGTATGCATTGGATAATGGAAAATGCGTACAGATGCATTCCTCAAATGCAAGTGATTGATCCAAGGCATATTGGATCGCATCTAGTGCAGATTTGGTTGGGTGAAGGAAACCCCAACCACCCTTAGTTTGAATTGATTCTTGGTGGGAAAGCTCAAGTTTAAATATGATGACTTGAGACTGTGATTGCTACTGCTGCAAAGTGAAGGTAAGGTGAAATCACTATCTGAGAGCCGAAGAGAAAAACACTTGAAGTGTTTATGAGTAAAGACTACACCGATAAGGAGAAGCAAGACAAACTAGTGTAAGGAACAAACCGGTGGAGTGAGCATAAAACATAGAGGTGACAAGCCAGTAAAAGTGGTACCTGATAAAGAGTGATCAAGTGTGAGAGGGAACTTAGAAGTGTTACCAGCAAAGCCAAGTTGCAGAGTGGGTGGAGAGAATATAGACCGGTAAGGTTGAAATCGGTAGAGCAGAATATTGTAAGGTTGCAAAGCTTCATTTGCAATAGTGTAGAGCCGACAGAGTGTAGAGCCGAAGGTAAAGAGGACCAACAATGTGCAAAGCCGAGGATAGGAGGACCGATAGAGTGTAGAGCTAGGGGTATAAGCAAAAAACTGGTATTGTGTAGAGCAGACTGAACCGGTGTGGATAGAGTATGATTTATATTGTGATCTAATCAAGCTATCAGTAGCTACTTCAGCAGATCATATTTTTGTTGCTTTCTAACCATTGCAACTTAAATCGCTTAACTAGGTGGACTTTAATAGGTCCCTTTGTAAAATCCCTTAACCGGGTGACATCTTCATTGATGGTCCTAAGTCCTTTAACCAAGCTACCTTTAATAGGGTAAAGGCACTAACAAGCCTTAAACAAAATCCCTTAACTGGGTGGCACCTAACAGTGTCTTTGTAATCTCTTAATAGGGATGGCTCTTCACCGGGTGTACTCCAGAAGAGTACAAATTTTGTGAGTTCCTACTCACACCGTGGTTTTCTCCCATTTGGGTTTCCATGAGATAAATCTTGGTGTCACTGTATATCTTTTCATGCATGCATATTATTCTATAGTAGATATGTGTATTGATGTTTATTAAGATAGTGCAGATTTGAGTTAAAAGTTTTAATTGTGTAAAACTGGTAAGGTGTTGATTCACCCCTCCCCTCTTAGCACCGGTTGGGACTAACAACCGGTATCAGAGCACAGGTCTATAGATTAAGAAGAAGATTAATAGCTTAAGGAAAGATCCAAGATGATGCGAAAGAAGGGTCCTAAGTTCTCTAAGGAGAATTATACCTTATGGTGTGGCATAATGAAGCTTTACCTAAGATACCTAGGATAACATTATTGGAATCATGTAATCACAGAGTATAATGAACCTTCAAGGGTTCTCACTCCAGATCAGATCAAGGAAAGACGAGAGAATACTTCTGCTATGGATCTGATTGTTAGCACTCTTTCTTATAATGAATAGGATAAGGTTCAATATTTGAAAACAAATTTTTATATGTGGAATAAGCTGAAGACAATCTATGGAGGAGATCCTCATGTTCAAAAGGCTAAAGTAGACAACTTGAGAGGAAAAATTGATGAGACGAGGATGCAGGAAGGAGAAAATATAGAGCAATATAGCAAAAGAATAAAGGATGTAGTAAACTCCATTAAAAGTCTTGGAGGAAAGCTTGAAGAGGATGATGTGGTCAGTAAAATCCTAAGAACCTTGCTACCACAATATACCATAAGGGTTTCTGTAATCCAGGAACTCAAGTCCTTGGGAATAGTTAATGTATCGCTTGACTCACTAATCAACAAGTTGACTGCTTTTGAATTAAGAAACTATGACAACAGTGTACCAAAGATTGATGTTTCTTTCAAAGATTCCATGATGCATGCACCAACAAGGAGAAGAAAAGAAACCAAAAGTAGTTCTTTGACAAGAACTAGTCACTCTCATGAAAGTGACAATCTGTTCTCTGAAGAACATGAACAAGATGAGATTGAAGCTCTACTGGCAAGAAGATTTCCAAGAGGAAAAGGAAAGTATAAAGGTAAATTACCCTTAAAGTGCTTCTCTTGTAATAAGATAGGTCATATTGCATCCAAATGTCCTGATAATGATAGAGATAGGAAGGATAATTTGAAAAGCTAGAAGGACAAGAGCAAGAAGGAGTGCTATTTTGTAGAAGGAGGAGTTACTAATGAAGAATCGAAAGGATCTGATGGAGATGGAATTGTAGTTATGGTAGTCAAGGAAGATAACACACAGGAAGGTGATATAGCACTGATTTCTAGTTCAAAATGGTGTGGAGATTGGGTAATTGATAGTGGTTGCACTCACCACATGACCTATGACAGAAACAAATTTCTGAGTATGGAGGATTGCAATGAAGGAACTGTGAGATTCAGAAATGATGCTCCTTGTGTAGTAAAAGGTAAGGGATCTATAGCCCTAAATGATAAAACAAAATGTGAAGATGTTTATCAGGTAGAATGGCTAAAATATAGTCTGTTAAGTGTTGTACAACTTAATGATAAGGGTTACTGAAAGAAGAAATAGAACTCTTATTGATTGTGTAAGGACTCTGATAATACAGAAGGATATTCCACACATTTTCTAGAGAGAAGCAGTGAGCACTCCTGTGTACACGTTGAACCAGATACAAGAAAAGAAAGGGACAAATAAAACTCTCTATGAATTTTGGTGTGGATACTCACCTAATGTCTGTTATTTTAAAATATTTGGAAGTAGGTGATATATCAAGAGGGATGAGTACTCTCAAAAATTTGATCCCAAGAGTGATGAGTATTCTGGAAAATTTGATCCCAAGAGTGATGAAGGAACCTTCTTAGGTTACTCCACAAAGAGTAAGGCATATCGATGTTTGAACAAAAGGACTAGTAAGATTGTGGAGAGTGCAAATGCCAGAGTAGATGAGTACTGTGAGAAAAATGAATAGGATAGCAAGATTGAACTAGAGGACTATAAAGGATTCGAGTACACTATACTTGTGGACCTTGCTGAAGAGGATCATGTTGAATTGGCAAATGAATAAGCTTGTGAAGTAGAACCTACACAACCGGTAGAAGAAGCTCCAAGAAATGAATCGGTATTAGCAAAGTATGTCATAAACAATCACTCTACTGAAAATATCATTGGTGACAAATATGCAATAGTACTAACCAGAAGAAGAGCAAGAGAGAATGTCTGTTTGCTCTCCATAATTGAGCCCAAAACAACAAAGGAGGCTCTAAAAGATGACGACTGGATCAAAAAAATGGAAGAAGAACTGGAGCAGATTGAGAAAAATGAAACGTGGACTCTAGTACCCAGACCGAAAAACAAAAATGTAATAGGCACTAAATGGGTGTTCAGAAACAAAATGGATGAAACCAGTAAAGTGATAAGAAACAAAGCAAGATTAGTCTACAAAGGCTATGCTCAGGAAGAAGGTTTGGGTTATGAAGAAACCTTCACACTGGTGGCCAGGCTATAAGGGGTCAGAATTTTGCTGGCCTATGCTACTTACAAAAATTTCAAAGTTTACCAAATGGATGTCAAATCGACATTCTTGAATGGTGTGCTAGAGGAAGAAGTATACATAGAGCAACCATAAGGGTTTGCATCTGAAGATGGAAGAAATATGGTATACAGGTTGCAGAAGACTCTGTATGGACTAAAAGAAGCACCAAGAGCTTGGTATGAGAGGTTGCACTCATATCTATTAAGCATAGGGTTCAAGAGAACTAGTGATAATAGTAACCCGTATTTGAAGATCAGAGAAGAAAGAAAATATCTAATTGCTGAAATCTTTGTAGGTGAAACCATCTTTGCAGGAGATGATGAGACGAGCAGAGGTTTTGTAGAACAAATGAAGGAAGAATTTAAGATGTCCATGATCGGTGAGATAAAAAATTTCATTGGCCTGCAAGTCTAACAATTAAAGAATGGCATATTCATCAGCAAGACCAAGTAAATAAGGGAAATTCTGAAAAATGTTTGGAATGGAATATTGCAAACCTATTGGGACTCCAATGGTTATAGGTTGCAAGCTCTGTAAATATGATGAGGTTCATGAAGTGGATGAGACACTTTACTTGTCCATGATTGATAAGTTACAATATGCAGTACACAGTAGACCAGACATAGCACAAGCTCTTGGCTTGGTTTCCAGATATTCTGCAAATCCGAAAGAGACTCATATGGTGGCAGTCAAGAGAATATTTAGATACCTAAAGGGGACTGTTGACTATGGTCTCTGGTATCCACATAAGGGAGACTTTAGCTTAAGTGTCTTCACTGATTCAGATTGGGCAGGGAACATTGATGACAAAAAGAACACTAGTGGAGGTGCATTCTTTCTTGGAGATAGGATTGCGTCTTGGACAAGCAAGAAACAAAATTGCATATCTCAATCCACAATTGAGGCTGAATATGTAGTTGTTGCAATCAACTACACACAGATAGTTTGGATCAAGCAATTATTGGAAGGTATCCAGGAAAAGGTAATTGTCCATCGGTAGTGACTCATTGTGAGAACACCAATGCCATCAACATTCCAAGAATTTGGTGATGTATTGCAAGATAAAGCATATAGCTATCAAATATCACTACCTAAGGGAACAGGTTCAAGAAAATAAAGTGATGTTGGAGTATATACCAACAATAGAGAAGGTGGTTGATATCTTCACCAAGCCACTACAAAAGGATACCTTTGAATATCTCAGAGGTACGTTAGGTGTGATGCCCCTACCTGCAGTAAAGTAAGTAAAAAGAGCTCTATATTAATCTAGTATGATTTCTTTAAAAAAAAAATCTAAGACTAGATTTATAAGTGTGGACTACTCTGGTTAGGGGGAGCAGTCTTGTAAGTGTACCAAAATGCATCTTTGGCATTCTTGTCAAAGGGGGAGATATGATTATAGTGTTTGAGCATTGGTAAGTAGTGATTGAGCTGAATGTTCTGAAAAAAAGTATTACCAGTGTTAGGGGGAGATATTCATTACTCAGAGCATAAGTAATGACTGGGTACAGAAAATAAGAAAGTACATGCAACTTATAAGTCAGACTCTGAAATGTTGCCATCAATGCGAAAGGGGGAGATTGTTGGCATTGACACAACTGATTAATCTAGAGAATTGGTATATGTGCTAAGATTTGTCATTGATGTCCAATGCTGACAGGTGGAGTGGTATGAGTAGAAGTGGTGTATCTGAGTAGCAAAGGTGATGACTTGTAAACACATGGAAACAACATTAGAAATAGATGACCAAAGTTCAATCAGCTCAAGGAAAGAAAGACTAAGCTAACCAATCTGTCACTCAAGAAGATCGGTGTTGAAATTCGATCTTCAGGCTGGTCATTCTAATGATGATGAAGTCATAAAAGGTGACTTAGGCAAGAAGGCTTGAGGTTGTATGCAAACCGGAACCTCACTGGCAAATAGGGAAAGAGACTTGATGCTAGCACAACAAATCAACAATCAAAGGATGAACTGGTAATATAGAGTGGACTGGTATATTGGTACACCAGTAAGGGAAAAGAAAGATAGGTGATCACCATAAATCTCAGAGCGCTAATCAGTTATTTAGTTGTGGTGGCAAAAGGTGAGTTGGTTAGCTTGTGTCTACGCCAAACTAAGAGTTGGTGAAGTAAACTTCAATCATCATGCAATTAAGCCATGATTACTTGCGGATTTTCTGATTCGCATTTATATGACTGAACCCGACCCAAAAATCATTATTTGTGGGGGATGTAGTGGTAGAATTGGTTGATTAGTTGGTGGAATTATTGGATGGCGTGCAGAGAAAGAGCGGGAAGATTTGAATTCAAAATCTATCGAAAATTTGTGATTGCATTGATTAAGGAAACACTTGAAGGTGACGAAAAAGAATGTATAAAATATTTTGAGTTCATTTAAAATATTTTTGATCATAAAATTTGCAAAGTACAGATCTTGTGCAAAGAGATCCAAAAAGTGCAGAGTAGAGTGTGAGGAAGTGCTAAAATATTTAGTAGAGCAGAGAGTGTATGAGGTAGACCGACATACTGCAAAGTCGGGGATAGGAGGACCAACAGAGTGCAGAGCTGAGGGAAAAGAGGACTGGTAGAGTGCAGAGCCGAGGATAGAAAGACTAGCAAAGTGTATAGATGAGGGTAAAGAGGAATGGTAGAGTGCAGAGCCGAGGATAGGAGGACCAATAGAGTGCAGAGCCAAGGTTATAAGCAAAAAAATAGTATTGTGCAGAGTAGACACAACCGGTGTGTACAGAGTATGATTTACATTGTGATATGATAAAGCTATTAGTAGCTACTTCAACATATCATCTTTTTGTTGCTTTCTAACCATTACAACTTAAATCCCTTAACCGGGTGGACTTTAACAGGTCCCTTTGTAAAATCCCTTAACCGGGTAACATCTTAATTGATGTTCCTAAGTCCTTTAACCAGGCTACGTTTCATAGGGTAAAGGAACTAATAGGCCTTAAACATAATCCCTTAACTAGGTGGCACCTAGCAATGCCTTTGTAATCTCCTAACAGGGATGGATCTTCACTGAGCCTACTCCAGAAGAGTACAAATTTTGTAAGTTCCTACTCACACCGTGGTTTTCTCCCATTTGGGTTTCCATGAGATAAATTTTGGTGTCACTATATATCTTTTCATGCATGTATATTATTCTGCAGTAATTATGTGTATTGATGATTATTAAGATAGTGCAGATTTGAGTTAAAAGTTTTAATTGTGTAAAACTGGTAAGGTGTTGATTCACCCCTCCTCTCTCAGAACTGATTGGAACTAACAAAAATTTGGTTGTGGCACCAAAGATTAGGCCATGTGAATTTTGATAATCTGGTTAAGACAAGAAAGAACCAGTGTGTGAGAAACATACCTCAGATCATAAAACCGACAAGCACATTCTATGATGAATGTGTCAGAGGTAAGCAAGAAAAGGTCAGCTTTAAAACAATGGAATATAATACCTCAAGACAATTGGAGTTGATACATACTAACTTATGTGGGCCAACAAGGATAAGAGCATTGGTCGGAGAAAGGAATTTTGTGTTATTGATAGATGATTACTCAAGAATGACTTGGGTAACCTTCCTACATGATAAGTCCCAAGAATTTGAGAGATTCAAGATTTTCAAGAAGATGGTAGAAAATGAAAGTGGATACCGGGTAAAATGCTTAAGATCAGACTAGGGTGGAGAATTTTCTTTCAATGAGTTTGTTGAGTACTATGAGAGACATGGAATCCGAAGATAGTATTCACCTGCAAGGACACCTCATCAAAATGGGGTGGTAGAGAGGAAAAAGAAGACAATGAAGGAGATGGCTATGACAATGTTGTTAGGGTTTCAAGCAGATCCGAAGCAAATATGAACTAACAATTATATGCAGATTTAAATACAAAAGATAAAGAAATAAAACAAGACACAAATAACACAGAGATTTAACATGGTTCACCCAGAATGGGTTACGTCCACCATACACAGCCGTCTAATCTTTCTTATTATCCAGCAAAAATAGTACATCAACCTTCAATTCCTTAAGCATCCCAGCCGCTTATAACATGCATTTTTAGGGCAACAAACAAAGTCGGCCTTTTTAGGGTTTTATTACAATGTCGGTTTTCATATAATTTTTAGGGTTTTATTACAATGTTAGTTTTCATATAATACTATGTGAAGGAATGATACCTGATTAGAGATCAACAATACCCCCCACTAAAGAAGACAAATTCAATTTTTGTGGCACTTTATATAATTTTGGTGGCACTTTATATATGAGTGCATTATAGAATTAGATGCCGAAGAACGAGTTTTTATAGTGTTTAGGTCAAGAGGTTGACAATGAAGACATGTATTAATTTGTTTTTCAAACATTAACAAATTGACAAAAAACAACGAATAAAACCCCCATGATGTAAAATACATAGACCCCTCTAAAAATATACAATGACATGCCACTTTATTTTAGTACATTTACATAATAGAAAAGATGTACAAGGCCTCAAAAGAGGCATAATCAGAATTTAATATTCTAGAACACTTTCATGAAAAAATTATTACTATTGCATAGAGCTCCAAAATTCTTCTAGGTTAAAAATATGACACAAAAAAATGTGCTTGTATGTGTTTAACTGAGCCTCTCAAAGTACATTATCTGAGAAAACAAAAAATAAGAAATGTCAGATTATCACTTGTCAACTTGCAAAAATAAATTCTCTCCACAAATTAGCAAGATGAAAAATGGGAAATGTCACATTATCACTTGTCAATTGGAATTGTACAAAGGGAGGTGCCTTGCATATAAAGGCAACCAAGAAGAGGTGAGAAGGTAGGAATCAAACTCTGACTACCTCTCCAAATATGCAACAAGTGTAGGACTCTATGGACAAGTGTTGAGACACTTGGTTGGTTTATATGAGGTGAGGCAAAAGTCTCTTTAACCCCATAAGATTACGAGAGAATATATAGTACTTTGCTGATCAGTCACCATATTTCAACAATCTCCCACTTGGAGACTGATCAAGCTCCACACCAAACAATCTCCCACTTGAAGACTGATACTACATGACACCACTGTACATGCAACATCCGCTGGATAAAACACTAGGACTTGATTGGTATAAATTCCACAATTATCAATCAAGAAGACCAACAAAAACTGATGAAGAAATCATCTTCTCCTGTGGAACTGCCTTTGTGAACATATCGGCAGGATTCTCACTTGTGTGAATCTTCTCAAGCCGTAACTGGCCCTCCTCCAAAAATAGTCCGGATGAAGTGGTACCTGAGCTGAACGTGCTTTGTCCTTGAATGAAAAGAAGAGTTCTTCGCAAGATGAATGGCACTCTGGCTATCAGTATACAATAGGCTATCCTCTTGTGTCTGACTCAATTCCTCCAAAAAACATTGCAACCAAATCATCTCCTTGCTAGCTTCTATAGTAGCAACATACCCAGCTTCAGTGGTTGAAAGTGCAACAACCTTTTGCAGCCTAGAAATCCAACTAACTGCAGTTCCCCCTATAGTAAAAAATACCCTGTAGTACTCCTCCGTGAATCAATATCACCTGCCAAATCAGAGTCAACAAATCCACTCAGAGCAGCATTAGATCCTTTGAAACATAATGTCTTTGTAGTAGTTCCTTTCAAATATCGAAGAATCCATTTCATAACATTCCAATGTTCCATACCCAGATTACTCATAAACCTGCTCACAACTCCCACTACATGTGCAATATCTGGCCTTGTGCATACCATTGCATACATCAGACTACCAACAGCTGATGAATATGGGATATTAGACATTTTATTAACCTCTTCCTGTGCCTTTGGGTACATCTCCTTAGTCAATTTGAAATGACTAGCCAAAGGTGTACTAACTGCTTTTGCATCCTGCATGTTACATCTTTTCAACACCTTCTTTATATACTCACTTTGAGACAAATTCAAGGTTCTATTTTTCCTATCCTGTGTAATCCTCATACCGAGAATTTTCTTAGCTGCACCCAAATCCTTCATAGCAAATGACCTAGCTAATTTCTGTTTAAGATCATTTATATGTTGCATGTTAGACCCAGCAACAAGCATGTCATCAACATAAAGCAACAAGATAATATAACTGCCATTATCAAATCTCTTAAAATATACACAATGATCAGAATGACACCTATGATAACCGTGTTCAGCCATGAAACTATCAAATTTTAAATACCATTGTCGGGGTGCTTGCTTTAGGCCATACAGACTTTTCTTCAACCTACACACCAAGTTCTCCTTACCTTTGACCTCATATCCCTGTGGTTGCAACATATAAATTTCCTCCTCCAAATCTCCATGGAGAAAAGTTGTTTTGACATCTAATTGTTCAAGATGTAAATCATCTGCAACCACAAGACTAAGTATAGTTCTAATTGAAGTCATTTTTACAATTGGAGAAAATATTTCATCATAATCTATACCCTTTTTCTGTGCAAAACCTTTTACCACAAGTCTGGCCTTATATCTTTTCTGACTTCCTTCCTCCTCCTTCAGCTGATAAACCCATTTGTTAGGCAAGGCTCATTTTTCTGTAGGTAAAGGGACTAAGTCCCAAGTCTTATTTTTCATCAAGGAGTCCATCTCCTCTTTCATGCCTAGCTCCCACTGTTATTTGGCATCTACCTGCATTGCTTCTTCATATTCTTCTGGGTCACCAAAATCCGTTAATAAAATAGAATACAAAGAAGGAGAAAATCTTTCAGGGGGTCTACTTGTCCTCGTAGAACGTCTAACACTTACAGGAGTTTGTGGGACAATGTATTGTTGCTGAGCATCAGGTACCTGTGGCATTTCATTTTCAGGAATCTCATCCAACACCACATATTCTTGTTTGTCCTGCTCATGCTTCTTTTCCTGCATCTGTTCTTTATACATAACCTTCTCATTAAATATAACATCTCTACTTCTAATTATTTTCTTATTTTCAAAATCCCACAACCGATAGCCATATTCATCTATCCCATATCCAATGAAGGTACATTTCTGAGATTTAGCATCAAGCTTGGTTCTGTTTTCTTTATCAACATGGACAAAAGCTTTGCAACCAAAAGTTTTTAGAAAAGAATAATTTACCTTTTTACCAGTCCATGCCTCCTCTGGAATACCACCATCCAAAGGGGTTGAAGGTCCTCTATTTATCAAATAGACAACAGTATGTACAACATCTGCCCAAAAATGTAAGGGCAATCCAACATGCAATCTCATGCTCCTCGCACGTTCCATGATAGTCCTATTCATTCTCTCTGACACACCATTTTCCTGTGGAGTTCTTGGAACTGTCTTCTACTTTCGAATCCCATTTAAGGAATAGTAATCTTCAAATGTTTTGCTGCAATACTCACCTCCATTATCCGATCTGAGACACTTCAACTTTTTTCCTGTCTCATTCTCAACCAAAGCTTTCCATTTCTTAAAAGTTTCAAAAACATCTGATTTTTGCTTTAGGAAATATAGTCATGTTTTTCTGGTTGAGTCATCAATAAAAATAACATAATAACAAGAGCCACCAAGAGACGATACCTAAGCTGGTCCCCATACATCTGAATGTACAAGCTCTAACTTCTCACTCTTCTTCTCTTTCCCAACCTTGAGAAATCTGACTCTTTTCTATTTACCATAAACACAGTTTTCACATAACTCTAAATCAATCTTCTTTAGTCCTAGCAATAGATTTTTGGAGTGAAGGATTTTCATCCCTTTCTCACTCATGTGCCCAAGCCTATGGTGCCAAATTATCGAATCTATTCTTGCAACATTTATTGTTGTTGTCCCTGCAGTAACTTTATCTGTAGCAGCTAAGGTAGAGTAAGTGTTACTAGTACACAGATATAATGTGCCTACCTTCGCACCTTTAGCTACTACTAATGATCCTTTAGTGACCTTCCACATACTGTTTGAGAAGGTAACTATGCAACCTTCACTACCTAGTTGCCCTACATAAATTAAATTTCTTCTTAAATTAGGAACATGTCTTACCTCCTGCAGAAACCGATCATTACCATTCTGCAACTTGATCTTTATCTTTCCTTTTCCAACAATTTGACAGGGCTCATCATCACCCAAATATACCTGTCCAAAATCACCTTGAACATAATCCAGAAAATATTTTCTATGGGGTGTAGCATGAAATGAAGCCCTAGAATCTATTACCCAGGAATCATTAACATTATCCAAACATAAGATTAAAGCATCTTGTAAAGTATTACTTGCAATATTAGCTTCCTTACTGTCATTTTCATTTTTGTATCCTTCTTTGTTATTCTGAGACCAACAGTCTTTCTTTAGATGACCAGGCTTTCCACAGTACCAACAATCTTTCTTTCCTCTAGATTGAGAGCGTCTTTTCTTTGACTTCCCTCATGACTTCTCATTCCCAGGGCCTTTTCCTCTTTCCTTTGATCTTCCTCTGTTCTCCACATTCAAAACACTACCTGATGATGTTGAAGTCTCACCTGTGCTTTTCCTTCGCATTTCCTCGCTTAGGATAACACCAACAATATCATCAAAAAACAAAATATTTTTACCAGAGATAGAGTTACTTACAGCCATAACCAAGCTATTCCAGCTTTCTGGCAAAGAACATAAAATCAAGAGAGCCCTAACTCTTCTGCAAAGGTAATTTTTACCAAAGACAATTGACTGGTAATTGTATTAAATTCATTTAAGTGCTCCGCTACAGATCCTCCCTCACTCATTTTCAAATTAAACAAATGCTTCATAAGAAATACCTTATTCGAAGTCGAGGGTTTCTCATACAACTTAGCCAATGTTGCCATCAAATCTACAGTCATTTTTGCTTCTGTTATATTGAATGCTATAGACGATGCAAGACACAATTGAATGGATCCCAGTGCCTTTCTATCTAAAATGTCCCACTCTTCATCTGATATTGTGGTCGATTTCTTTGCCTTTCCTTCTAATGGCCGCCACAAATCCTTTTGATATAGCTAATCCTCCATCTGCATTTTCCATAACTGATAATTCTGGCCATTAAACTTTTCAACCTTGAATTTGGAATCCTCCATTGCTCCCACTCAAATCTGAAAGTCCTGCCAATTTATAGAAAACCTCACTCTGATACCAATTGTTAGTGTTTCAAGCAGATCCGAAGCAAATATGAACTAACAATTATATGCAGATTTAAATACAAAAGATAAAGAAATAAAACAGGATACAGATAACACAGAGATTTAACGTGGTTCACCTAGAATGGTTTACGTCCACCATACATAGCCGTCCAATCTTTCTTATTATCCAGCAAAAATAGTACATCAACCTTCAATGCCTTAAGCATCCCAGCTGCTTATAACATGCATTTTTAGGGCAACAAACAAAGTCAGCCTTTTTAGGGTTTTATTACAATGTCGGTTTTCATCAGTGAAAAACGGCGAGGATACGTGCTGAATGTATAGTACTTTGTTGATCAGTCGCCACATTTCAACAAATGTTAAATGAGGCCAACATATCGGATATATACTAGAAGGAAGTAGTTCATACTGTTGTCTACACATTAAATCGGGTACAGTCAAGAGTGAACAAAAGAATGACTCCTTATGAGTTATGCTATGAAAGAAAACCATCACTCAAGCACTTTAGAGTGTTTGGAAGTAAGTGTTTCGTCAAGTGAGATCCTGATGGATTAGGAAGTTTTAATTCCCAAAGTGATGAAGGAATCTTCTTGGGATACTCAGCCAATAGTAAAGCCTACAAATGCTACAACAGGAGATTGAGAAGGGTGGTTGAGTGTGTAAATGTGAGAATAAATGAAGACTCACATAGAGGAAAATCTGCACCAGCACCTTACATTGATGATTCAGATGTTGAATATGAAGAACAATATGACAATGGACCAGTAGAAGATGCACCAGACAAGATCCCCAACCGGTATGTGCAGAAGAATCATCCAGAAGAACATATCATAGGAGATAGGAATGAAGGTGTGCAGACTAGAAGGAGATTAGCCAGGTAAAGTGAGCAAGTAAATTTATGCCTCATGACTGAAGTGGAGCCCAAAACTTTTGATGATGCTAGAAAAAGTGAGAAGTGGGTAGATGCCATGGATGAAGAATTGAGACAAATTGATAAAAATAAGACTTGGGAACTTGTTCCTAGACCAGCAGACAAGAATGTCATAGGTACTAAATGGGTCTACCAGAACAAGATGAATGAAGAAGGTAAGATAGTCCAGCATAAAGAAATGTTAGTTTGCAAAGGGTATGCTCAAGTGGAAGGTATTGATTTTGAAGAAACCTTCACACTGGTGGCTACGATAGAGGCAATAAGAATGTTTTTAACTTTCTCAGCCTACAAGGCATATAAAGTGTATTAGATGGATGTAAAATCTTCTTTTCTCAATGGTAATCCTGAAGAAGAGGTGTATATGGAACATCCAGAAGGGTACTTGTTGAATGAAGATGAGAGTTTTGTATGCCAATTGAAGAAAGCCTTGTATGGTTTGAAGCAAGCTCTCGGAGCATGGTATTGCCAGTTAGACAAATACTTGAAGGCGCAAGGATTAGAGAAAGGGAATGCATACAACAACTTGTATTTCAAGGTAAATGGAGATCACATGATTATAGTTGTTGTATATGTGGATGATATTATCATTGGTGGAGATAAGGACATCATGTGCAAAGAATTTGCTGATCAGATGAAGACATAATTTGGGATGTCCATGCTGGGTGAGTTGTCCTGATTTCTTGGTTTGAAGATCTCACAATAGGAGAAAGGAATTTTTATCTCCCAAACTAGGTATGCTAAAGACATGCTAAAGAAATTTCAAATGGAGGACAACAAACTGATAAGTACTCCCATGGTAACCGGTTGGAAGTTGAGAAAACTAGACGAGTCACTCGAAGTTGAGGAAACATTGTATAGGTCTATGATTGGTAGAATGTTATTTCTAAAAGAATCTAGACTAGATATTGTACAAGTTGTTTGTATGGTAGTAAGATTCCAAGCCGCTCCTAAACAGTCTCACCTAAATGCTGTAAGAAGAATATTCAGGTATCTGCAAGGAACTATCAGCTATGGTCTGTGGTAGCCAAAGAAAGGAGACTTCTCTTTGCAGGCTTATATTGAAGCAGATTGGGTAGGAAGTATAGATGACTGAAAAAGTACAAGTGGAGGTGCTTTCTATTTAGGAGACTGGTTAGTATCATGGCACAACAAGAAGCAAGATTTAGTGTCATTATCTACTGCTAAGGCAGAGTATATACCAGTTGCTACATGTTGTTCACAAGTTTCATGGATGAAGACGACACTGAAAGACATACAAGTGGTCATATCGGAACCTATTCCAATCCAATGTGATAACTCAAGTACAATCAACATCTCCAAGAATCCAGTAATGCACTCAAGAACAAAATACATTGCAAACAAGTATCACTTCTTGAGGGAGAACGTAGCAGACAAAGAGGTCATAGTAGAATATGTTCGCACTGGAGAGTAGATTGCTGACATATTTACCAAGCCACTTCCTCCGGGTCCATTTGAGTACTTGAGACAAAAGATGGGAGTTGTCCAACCATCTGCCAACACTTAAATGCATAGGAGAATGCATGATCCAGGGAGAGTCACCCATTGTTACTCTCTTATGACTCATGAATCATGAAGCATGGACATAGGGGGAGATTGTGTCCTAATCAGGTGTAGTCAAGAGAAAGATTATTGGTGTTAGACTAAGGTTTAGTTTGCCATTGTTGTCAAAGGGGGAGAGAAACAAGAAAAGAAAACAATGTTGACATCAATGCCAAATGGGGAGATTGTTGGCATTGAGTTGTCATTGATGTCAACTAGTATTATAGGCTACCAAGAGAAGTATGTCAAACTGGTATGAAGAAGATTGAAACATCATAAGGAAGATTAACATGAAGGCTTCTCAATCAGTATGGAGGAAGACAAGTAGTTATCGAGACTATCAGTGACTTCACCAGTATGAGGTGAGATGCATGTGTGTGTTAGCATGTTGAGTGATAACTGATAGAGCATAAACCGGTTTGGAGATTGGTTGCCTATATATGATGAAGAGGCAGAATGTTAAAATGATAAAAAACCACCAAAGGTGAAGATGTGCTACTATTGTAGTGTGCACTACCAGTTAGTAGAAGGAGAAGGTCTCATCAGGAAAGGCTTGTGTCGGTATGAGTTTGGTGAATGTTCAAGTGTAAACTGACCCTGTTTTGGTGAGATGAGCGTATGATTGATGAGATGCCATGTGGAACCGAGGTGGCATGCATGCACAGTTCGGTGAAGATTCCATTGATATTTGTTGAAATACCTAGTCGACATTAATGAAACATCCACAAATCATGGGATGATAAAATATTGATGCGGATCAAGGAAAAAATATTGACAGAGAAAGATCAGGGAGTTGTTGGTGCCTAGATCGAAGCAAAGAAATTAGACTACAAGAGGACCTCAAGAAGGAAACAACTAGGTCATAAATGCGTTGACATATTTCAAGGCCGAAAGTCATGGTCGAGATTGCTATCATTAGAAAGTATGCATTGGTTAATGGAAAACACATACAGATGCATTCCTCAAATGCAGGTGATTGATCCAAGACAGATTGGATCGAATCTAGTACAGATTTGGTCGGGTTAAGGAAACCCTAACCGTCCTTAGTTTGAATTGATTCTTGGCTTGAAAGCTCAAGTTTAAATATGATGACTTTAGACTGTGATTGTTGTCATTACAGAGTGAAGGCAAGTGTGAAATCGCTATATAAGAGCCGAAGAGAAAAACACTTGAAGTGTTTATGAGTAGAGACTAGATTCGTAAGGAGAAGTAGGATAAATTGGTGTAAGGAACAAGCCGGTGGAGTGAGCATAGAACATAGAGGTGACAAGCCAGGAAAAGGAGCACCTGATAAAGAGTCATCAAGTGTGAGTTGAGGAGTGAAGACATTGTGAGAGGGGAATTAGAAAACTTATCAACAAAGCCAAGTTGGAGAGTGGGTGGAGAGAATACAAACCGGTAAGGTTGAAAATGAAGGAGAAGAATATTGTAAGGTTGCAAAACTTCATTTGAAACAATGATTTCATTTGTAGAACTGAGTTTTATATCGTTTTCACTAAGTGGGAGCTTAGTGCAGGGGTTGTATCCTATAAATTGTGTAGGGTTTGGTGCTCCTTTAAGTTGGTGCTCATAAATTAGACTCTCTGTGAGGTTGGATTAGAGCAGAAGATCTCCAGTAGCTATTGTCACTGAGGTTTTTCCCCTTTTGGGTTTTCCTCATATATCTAGTGTTGTGTGATGCATTCTTGTGCATTTATTATGTTAATGTTTTAACAAGTCCTTTCACAAACCTTGTTTGCATTGTTTGAGCGACTAGTTAGCACTCAATTTGTTTTAGATATTATCGATATCTCCCTGCTAAAGAAAAAGTGTTTAAATCACTGATTCAACCCCCTCTTAGTGATTTATTGTGTTCAACAAAATTCTCCCCAATATCATTTCTGAGGAACAAGGTGGATTTGTTCCTAGTAGGGAGACCCCAGAAGGGGTCGTTTTGGCTCATGAAATTTTACGTTCTATTTGTTTACAAAATATTCCTGCTATGATTCTAAAATTAGATATGATGAAGGCTTACGATCGGGCTGATTGGGATTTACTTGTTAAGGTTCTTAAGAGATTTGGCTTTCATGCAAATTGGGTCAAGTGGATATACTATTGTATATCCTCTCCCTCATATTCTGTCATCATCAATGGGTCTCCTAGGGGTTTTTTCTTGTCGTCTAGTGGCATTAGGCAAGGTGATCCCCTCTTCCCCATTCTTTTCATTCTTATGGTAGAGGGTCTAAGTAGGACAATTTGTCATGCTAGGACTATTGGGCTATGGAAGGGTATCATTTTGGAGACTGGTAATGAAGCTTATACTCATAATTTATTTGCGGATGATACCCTCCTTTTCGATGAAGCCTCTATGACTGAATCTCGCAATATTAAACAAGTTGTTGATGATTACTCTTTGGCTTCTGGTCACTTGATTAACCTTGCAAAATCCAAGATTTTTTTGTTGAATGTCCCTCTTTTGGTTCAATGTTGTTTGTTGCATTTTTGGGGATTTTCTTTGGGGGAATTCCCTTGTTGTTATCTTGGGGTTCCTTTCTACACTGGTTCACAAAACTGATGTCAGTTTTAAACATGCTAAAGCACTCTATTTAGGAACTCCAGTCTGTCTTGAGGGATTTTCTTTGGGCAGAAAATATGTCCCAAAAGAAAAAGCTTCCATTACTTCCCTGGGATAAGGTTTGAGCACCTAAATCAGTCCATGGTGCAGGTATTAGATACCTTTCTCCTAAAAAAAACACTTAGGACTAAGCTTTTGTGGAAATTATATTGTTCTCTAGATTCCTAATGGGCTAAGCTTATGAGGGCTAAGTATCTTGACTCTGATTATCGGGAGAGGATTTTTACTACCTTGTTTCTTCCTTGTGGGTCTCCAATGTGGAATTTTATTAGTTCTTTTTGAGACCTTATTCTTCTTTCATTGTCTTGGTTAATACACAATCGTGCCAAGGCATGTTTCTGGGAAGGCTCTTGGAACTAGCATAAACCGTTGTGTCATATTCGGGATTGGTCACCTTTGGATGCTCATTTGAAAGTTGTTTTGGGTAATGAAGTTTTTCATTACTTTTATCTCATTGATGGAACTATTGTTTGGAAGGATTTTTCTATGGTTAATGTTGTCTCGGGTTTGGTATCTCAATTACACCATGAGTTGAGTTCTCGTAGTATTATATATTCTCTTCAAGAAGGTGAACTCATTTGGTTGGGTTCTCAGTCTGGGAAATATTTTGTCAAGGCTGGTTATGAATCTAATTTTTCTGCTCACACAACTGATCATTGGCCTTCTAGATTATTGTGGGGTACTTCTTGTCTTCCTAAGGCTGAGGATTTTGCATGGTTGGCCATTCAGGACAGAGTTTTAATAGGTGCTAGGTTGGACAGGTTACAGGTAACAGTTGTATTTCCATGTACCTTGTGTGATTATTTTATGGAATCTGCAGATCATTTTTTTATTCATTGCCCTTTTACTATGGATTGTTGGTACCAGTTGTTTGGCAGATTGGGCTGGATTGCAGCTATTGGTCCTAACCTATGTGATCACTTTAAGGCATGGCCTTCTTTATATAGATCTTCGACCTTTGCCCCCCTTTGGGAGATAAGTCTTTCCATTATAATCTAGAATATATGGCTTGAATGTAATGGAAGGTTGTTTTGGAACAAGCATGCCTCTTGGGTTGATGTGATTTTTCAAATTGAAAAATCTATATCTCAATTAATGGTGTCTTATCATTTTAAGAATATTAAAGCTGCTAAACCTTTTTCCAAATGAGATTTCTTCATTCATGAGAATTGACCTTTGCTCCAATCCCTTCTGACCCATGGTTGCCAATCTAATAATCCTTCTTTCTTGTCTTGATCTCAGATTAAATGGTCCCCCTGCCCCTTCTAGTTTGCATAAACTTAATTATGATGGGGCTGCTAGGGGAAATCCTGGCCTCTTAGGGGATGGGGTTGTCACTAGAAATTTAGAGGGTAAAGTTGTACAAGCTGTCTGTAAGAAATTGCCATCTGACACAAACAATGTTGTAGAGTTCGAAGCCCTACTCCTTGGTTTATCATATGCTCTTTCTATGAATATTTCCAATCTTATCATTGAAGATGATTCTATGGCTTTTTTAAATATTGTCTCATCGAATAAATATTCTTGTTAGAAACTTCAATATAGACTTGATCTAGTTCTTAGTAAACTGATTTTTTTTCTGTATTTTGAGTTTAAACACTGCTATTGTGAAGCAAATATTTTTGTAGAATTTTTGGCTAATAAGGAAATTGATGATGATCAGGTTCTTCAGGAAGTGGATGAGAATTCTTTTCCATGCTTTTCTTGACATCGCTATTTATGCACTCGACAAGCTGGGCAAGCCTAAGGTGCCATCTTTTCTTTTGCCATGGCTTAGATTGTGTTGTCACTTATGAAAATTTGGTTGGCTCACAATAAAATAGCCAGGTAAAGTATTTTTCCATGTTTTTTTTTCCTCTTTTGCTTTTGACTGTAAGATCATCGCCGGATATGTCCAGGACGGCTTCTCATCTTCCATGGCCCCACAGTATGTGTCGTGAGATACGCTGACAAACTGGAGTCTCAGAATTTTATGAGATCTGGACACCAAAGACGTAAACATGTGTCGTGATGATTTAGGTGTCTTTCTGTGTGTTGAATGACTCTTAAAATGGCCAAACAACAATCAATCAACTTTTGGTCTTCTGATTCATACTCCTTTTATTGACAACAAAATCATAGAACAGTACATTTAAAGGTGTGAATTCAAAATAAATATTAACAATAATTAGTAAATGCCCGGTTTTTCCAAAGTGATAATATCTGGGAAGAATTTATCAATGGTGATGCGTTAATGTTAAATGTGGTCATGATCATCTGTTTTAAACGTTCTCCTTTTTGACTGGAAAACATGGTGGAATTGTAAAAAGTAATGCTGTGATTTCAGGCTATGCCAAACTTACGATGATTGATGATGACTTCATTGACATAAAATTAGTCATTGAAAAATGATGTGTTAAATAAATAAGTTAGAAGATTGTTTTGAAAAGGTAAGTAGGGTTTTTTAGGAACACAAAGTACAACAATACAACAAGAAAAAAGAGAAAAAAAAACCAACTACAAATCTATGTAAGATACCTAAAAAAAGATCCAACCATGCTTGCGCAGCAAGACACCTAAATAATTGTTGAAAAAATGGTTAATTATAAAAAAAAATTGATTCCTTTTTGTGTGACACCATTTCTAATATCAACTAAGAAAAGAGGAGAATAGTCTCAAATATATATTTCTATTGCATGAGGGTTAATGATCTTAAGAATTATCTGAGTTGAGTGACAAATTTAACAAAATAAATTTAAAAGATTGATTTCTATCACATTAGAATTAGAGAAGGAGATAACCAAAAATCTAATCTTGAGATAATGATGCCATTTAGACTAACTAATATAATAGTATTTTATTATATTAATGAATGATTTCCAAAAATATTATATTGATAGGTTTGTTGTTGTATATTTGATTACATTTTAATTTACATCAGATAAAATAATTTGAAAAAAATTAAATTAGAGTTATGAAGCTTAAATGTAGAAGAGTTGATGAATATAAAAATCTATAACACTGCTTACTATTTAATAAAACTTAAAAATTTTATGCTTTAATTAGTTTTTATAAGAAATTTATATTGAATTTTGGCTTAATTATATAATTTTTTTTTTTTGATTAATAAAAGGTCGAGGCCAAAGAATTTTATTAATTTAAAAAATCGATAGATTTACATTTACACCTCCATTAGGTGTGGGGACCCGTAGGAAAGAATGGAGGGAAGAAAACCTCCGGTCTAGCCCAGATCCCTCAAGGATTAGGAAAATTAACAATGCAATACAAAGGGAACTTGTCCAAAATAATGAAGATTGTATGTAGAAATCCTGTGTGTAAAGTTGAGCAGCAAATTGCCCATCCCTTAGGGTGATGCTGCCATTTGTGGGCAACAGTTCTTGCTATTCCTAAAACACAGGGTTAAGCATGCTCTGCTCCTTATGTTGCACAAAATCTCGAGAAAATCTTTCACCAAAATGTTAGGAAAAAGAAAACCGAACAGGGAAAGTTATAACGAGGCAAATTATATAATTATTGTGCATACCATATGAGGTAATAAAAATTTATTCAAATAGAATAATACAACTAAAAGATGTTTTGATTTCTCAATAAAAGAATAAAAGACTTGTAAAATAATCAATTTTATATTTACTAGATTTTGAAAAGTTCTTTCAAGTTGATTATGATGCCAATAATATTATATTTGGATTTAATTTGTTTCAAGAAATAAGACAATTTACATACTTTATTGAGAAATGAAATCATATTGAGATAAATTATTTAGTTTGTTATGAAAAAAGTGTATATAATCATGTGAACATAAAATAAATTGAGACATTATTTATCGTCAAAAGAATTGAATTTTAGTCTAATCAATATGCATCAAGCTTTTTATGTGAAAAATGTATAATATAAACACTATCTCATACATTAAACGTATTTGCATAAAGAGAGGCCAAAAGCATAAATAGTTTCACCAAAATAATGGATACAAAAACTATGGTATCACACAAGAACCATTTCTCATCATTGACATCATCTTATAAAAATAGTAAACATACCAATCACTCAACATGGATATAACATAGTCTTAATAAATGATTCATATGTTGGTTTTTTCTATTAAGTTACCTTGAATTTTAAGAAATAGCATAAAACATTGACTTAGGGGTCAATTTGATCCAAATAAGTTCAAAACCCTATGATTGAGAAAAGGATAAGATAAATTAAAAGAGATAAGATCGAATTGTTTCTTTTACAATTCAACCTCCACTAGATTTGAGAGGGTAATACTAATAAGGATATTTAAAATAATAAAAATATTTATTAAAAAATGTCACAATGATCAAACCAAGCCTCCATGACATATCTGATTAGCTTATTTTATTCACAAACTTACATTGTGCTAGTTGAACACTAGCTTGTAGCTATAAACCCTAAGCAAGTGGATAGTTAAAACATTCATAGATATGAGAAAAACATTTAATATCTAGTAGGTGCAATCATGATACTTTACAACAAAAACTTAATTAAGACAAAAATATAATATAATAAGTTATAACTTAAAGTAGATCTTCAATTTTGAAAATTTGAGGTGTTGAATTAGTTGCAACTATAGGAGACTAATACCTTATCATTCAGGATTAGAGTCAATATAATATAATGACAATAATAAAAATAAATATTTAACTTAGATGAGCTAATGTCACATGGATTTGTTTTATAAAGCATAGACCCTTAAATACCTTTAGGTTTTAGAAGATGCATTCAAACCATAAAAATTAATCCCTTGCTCATAGAATCAACATGCCAAGTATGAAAGACATCCAATTATAAGAAACTTGTAATAATATATTTTCCTATATTCACTAGATAGATAATAATTGATCCTTGGCATAA
Organism: Cryptomeria japonica; assembly: GCF_030272615.1. Classification (NCBI taxonomy): domain Eukaryota; kingdom Viridiplantae; phylum Streptophyta; class Pinopsida; order Cupressales; family Cupressaceae; genus Cryptomeria; species Cryptomeria japonica. The sequence continues at coordinate 37,554,231 of NC_081413.1, read as the reverse complement.
ATGCCTCAAATTGTAATAGACAAGATTCATCTATAGATTTGACGCTAAGATTGGACTAGAAAAAATCCATCTATTTCTTCCCATAAAGCAAGAACCTCTTGAAATGGCTAAAAAAATATAATATATGATAAGAGGAAAGACTTAGATTGAAGACAAAAAGGACACTTGTAAAAATTTGGTTCCTTGATGTGAAATTGAAGAGGCATAAGAGAATACACCTCAATATCTTAGAAAACCTTTTCTCCTCATTTTTCTTCTATATAAATTGAATGTGGGCTTTATAGATCTTTACTTTTATTCATTTCCAATTTATTATCCTTGTGGTAAAAATATGTCTAATAGCCTAGATTGATGCTGAAGAAGTTGAGAAATATAACTTAAGAGATCCCAAGAACACCTGGAAGTAAAATACCCATCACAAGAGAAGTTTGGAGACAAAAACACAATCTTGGCTCTAAACAGAAAGATTATCATTCAGAAAGGGAATTAATAAAAAGATACATTACAATCCTTATAAAAGGAAAATATGCAACCCTAAAGGTGCACAATCCTAAAGTTTCCCTAAAGGGATAGTGTATACCTACAATAATATTAAATGCCTAAGTTTAGCTTAAGCATAGAGTATAATAGACTAATAATTAAATAAATAATTATTAGCTAATACAAGATAACTCTAACAGCCCCCCTTAAGATGAATTCAAGGAGTAGCTAAAAAACTAAATGCATGAAGCAAAAAAGAAACAACATGATGAATGCAAAAATTTTAGGTCCTGGTAACAAAGCCAGATGAGGTACCCAATCAAAACCAAATCTCTATGAACTAGAGAAATAGAGAAAACCACTTGGGAAAAAAATCTACTCCAAAAAGAGATGGAAAAAGCAAGTGAAGGACTGAAGAAAGCCTCCAAACAAGAATGCTCCAAAAAGATACGAATAAGAGAAGAGCAGAATAGTCACTGAAGCATGAAGAACCTGCTAACACTGTCGAAGAATAATTGTCGATCTGAAGAACCTCCACTGAAATAGAAGATAATCAGGTAGAGAAGATTGTAATATGCATTAGTGCCCTCAAATAACACTACTCGAATCAGATGGCAAACAAAGGAAAACAACTGAACTCAAAGATACAGATGGCATAAAAAACCAAAGCCTGAAGCGTTGATCCAACAAACCAAGGAAGCATTAGAACAACATGAGAAACCCCCCATAATGCTGACAAGGGAGAGGTGATAGGTACACTGAAACTGAATGCCAAGAAAAGCTGCCTGACGAAGAACTAGGAACATCGAGAGTGCAACAAAAAGTACACATAGTGTTGTGGAAGGAAAACTCACTTGACACACATCATGAGGCTAATGTCATGGAAGGAACACTCATTTGACAAAGTTAGATGGCAAACAAAGGAAAACATCAACCCCCCCATGACACTTTATAATGTAGTGCATGTACAATAAGGCACAAGATGTGCAAGATCTCAAGTATACAATGCATAGTGGCACTTTATCTCAGTGCATTTGCATTAAAGGAAATTCTTACAAAATGATGTCTACAATTATTAGAAGATACATAATGCTGGAAATACAAAAAGAATAGCCAAAGACGAGACATCCTACTTAAAGAAAGAGATCCCAGGACCTGAAACATCCAAGATATTCACCAAAGTTCTGAAAAACAAAAAACTGAATGAAATGTACCTAGAGTAGAATTTGGAAAGAAAAATCGTATGAATGGAAATTTCATATAACAAGTTTTCCAACGATATAAAGTTTCAAAAAAAAGTAGTTTGGATGCTCAAGTTATGTCTCCCAGAGTGCAAAAAGGAACTTCTTGCTTTGACAGAAAAAAACTATCAAAAAAGAAAACTTAGTAGATCAAACCCCCATATCGAAAGAGAGCTCAAAAATAAATTTCCGACAATATAAAGTTTTAAAAAAAGCGCCTCTGTATGACCAAGTTACGGCCAAAAGAAAAAAACCCCTCTTTTAGGGCATAAAGACGGTTTTATATATATATATATATATATATATCTTCTTCTTTTTTTTTCACGCGAATTTTTTTTGATGCATTTGCAGGTACAACCGTACATTTTTTGTGCCTCATGAAATGTGCCAATGAAAAAATCATGGCCCAGATGCCCTTGTCACTAAAACAAGTCGAATTATATATCAAAATAATTGGAAACGCCCTTCGAAAGCCAACACTGAGGTCTTTTTTGGCCCAAAATGCACAAAAAAGAAATTTAAATGATTTTTCTGATGAAATTCTCAAAATTCATGCCAAAAAATGGCAAAACCACAAAAAATGTCCAGAACCCAAATTTGTCAAAATTTGACAAATTTTATATGGAAATGGGGGGTTTTAGGGAATTTTGAGCTTAATGGTGAGGTCCGTTTGAGCCCAAAATGATCAGAAACAAAACAAATACCCCAAATCCAATAAAAAATCTTTGAAAAAGCTTAAAGCCCTCCTCCAAATAATCTTCTGAAAAATTGGGAGCAAGCAGTTGCAGATGTTGGCTTTGATACCATGAAGAAGTTGAGAAAATACAAATTTAGAGATCCCAAGAATACTTGCAAGCAAAATACTTGTCACAAGACAAGAATGGAGGCAAAAAACAATAATGGCTCTGAAGAAAAAGATTATTATTCAAAGAGAGAATCAATTAAAATAACAAGTACAATACAATCCTTAGAAGCAGATATTAGCAACCCTAAAGGTGTGTAACCCTAAATATGTGCAACCCTAAAAAAATGCTAAAGGGATAATGTGTATTTAATAATTAGAATAATTATTAAATACCTACAATATTATTAAATGCAAAAGTTTAGCTTAAGATTAGAGTATAATAGACTAATAATTAAATAAAAATAAATTATCTAATAGAAGATAACTCTAACGGATGCAATAGCATCTAAGTGCACAAGAAATTTTGTATTAATCAGAAATATTTTCTTGTTTAGTTTTGTAAATTTTTTTCTCTATTTCTCTTATACGAGTTGGTGATGAAATTTCAAATAATTCTAGGTGGTGCATGGTTAAGTAATGAGTCCATCTTGAAGAATATTTTAATGGATCTTCCTAGTTAAAATTTGGTGAATTTATAATCAAAATTGAGTAATTTATCTCTTTGGCCTATCCTTGATTCCCTTGAAATCCTACTATGTCTCAGTAGACTGAATGCATCCACTAAAGGCTTTATTTAGCCTGTAAACAACATGTTTAATTCCAATTCTGACCCACAATAACTTTGATCTCCTCAAACCTTTAAGCGTACCCACAACCAGGATTATTCCCTACTAGCCCACACAAGTGACAAAATAGGGCATAATTTTTGATGTCGATAAGCCCTCCAAAAATTGATCACATATTAAGATACCCATTTGGAAATTCTTCAACATACAAAAAGATTGAAAAGGGATCCTTTGCAAAGTATCACCTAACAATTGACTGGTAATCAGATTGTAGGCCTCATTAGGCCACTATTCCAAAGCAACTTGTTGAAACCTCACCCACAAACCACTAACCCTTGTTCCAATTTTATTCTCTGACCACAAATAGACTAATTCAATAAATTTTGATAAGGTAAATGCTCAAAAACTCTCCCAACCACAAAACCCTTGGTTTTGACCTTTGAAGACTAGTTAGGTGAGGGTTTCATGGAACTACACACTCCAGACCACTACTTTCCCATTCTCTCCAAACCATCACCCATCCTTGGTCATTGCATATTGTGGAAATTTTTGGTCTAAACTATCATTTTCAAGCTTAAACTCATGGGAAACACAACTAGGGCATCACCCTTCCTTGGCCACAAACATCATTGGCCACCCCTACAGACTCTAATATATTAAAAAAAAAAACTCAAGGGAATCATTCCACAAATCATAACGAAATTATAATAAGGGAGTGAGATGCTACACATAGTTTTTACTTTCAAGCCCTCAAAATCAGGGTTCCTAACTTGTTATCAATCATTTGCCTCTAAAATCCTTCAATCTTTATGAAAAAACTTTGAACTAATGCCAAAATAGAGATAGTACACGCGTCTGTCAAATGCAAGTGGATACTTAAAACATTCATAGATATGAGAAAAATATTTAATATCTAGTAGATGCATTCATCATACTTTACACCATTTAAACTCAATTAAGACAAAAGTATAATATAATAAGTTATAACTTAAAGTAGATCTTCAATTTTGAAAATTTGAGGTGTTTAATTAGTTGCAACTATAGGAGACTAGTACCTTATCATTCAGGAATACAGTCAATATAATATAATGACAATAATAAAAATAAATATTTAACTTAGATGAGCTAATGTCACATGGATTTGTTTTATGAAGCATAGACACTTAAATACCTTTAGGTTTTAGAAGATGCATTCAAACCACAATAATTAATCCCTTGCTCATAAAATCAACATGCCAAGTATGAAAGACATCCAATTATAAGCAACTCATAATAATATATTTTACTATATCCACTAGATAGATAATGGTTGATCCTTGGCATTAATGTCTCAAATTGTAATAGACAAAATTCATCTATATATTTGACCCTAAGACTGGACTAGAAAAAATCCATCTATTTCTTCTCATAATGCAAGAACATCTTGAAATGGATAAAAAATATAATATATGATAAGAGGAAAGACTTAGATTGAATATAGAAAGGACACTTGGAAAAATTTGGTTCCTTGATGTGAAATTGAAGAGGCATAAGAGAATACACCTCAATATCTTAGAAAATCTTATCTCCTCATTTTCCTTCTATATAAATTGAATGTTGGCTTTATAGATCTTTACTTGTATTCACTTCCAATTTATTGTCCTTGTGGTAAAAACATGTCTAATAGCCTAGATTGAATGTTGAAGAAGTTGAGAAATACAACTTCAGAGTTCCCAAGAACACCTGCAAGAAAAATACCTGTCACAAGAGAATATTGGAGACAAAAAAACAATAATGGCTCTGAAGAGAAACATTATCATTCAGAAAGGGAATCAATAAAAAGATACAATACAATCCTTATAAAATATGCAACCTTAAAGGTGTGCAACCCTAAAGTTTCTCTAAAGGGATAATATTTATTTAATAATTAGAATAATTATTAAATACCTAGAATATTATTAAATGCCCAATTTTAGCTTAAGCATAAAGTATAATAGATTAACAATTAAATAAATAATTATTAGCTAATATAAGATAACTCTAACACCCCCCCTTAAGATGAACATAGGGAGTAGCTAAAAAACTAAATGCATGAAGCAAAAAAGTAACTACATGATGAAGGCAAAAATTTTGTGTCGTAGAAACAAAGCCAAATGAGGTACCCAATCACAACCAAATCTCTATGAATCAGAGAAATAGAGAAAACCACGTGGGAAAAAAGATCTACTTCAAAAAGAGATGGAAAAAGAAAGTGAAGGACTAAAGAAAGCCTCCAAACAAGAATGTGCCAAAAAGACAGGAAAAAGAGAAAAGCAGAAGAATCATTGAAGCTTGAAGAAACTGCTAACACTATCGCAGAATAACTGTTGATCTGAAGAACCTCCACTGAAATAGAAGATGATCAGGTAGAGAATATTGTAATTTGCATTAGTTCCCTCAAATAACACTACTCGAATCAGATGGCAAACAAAGGAAAACAACTGAACTCAAAGATATGGATGGCATAAAAAAACAAAGCCTGAATAGATGATTTAACGTACCAAGGATGCATTAGAACAACATGAGAAACCCCCCATAATGATGACAAGGGAGAGGTGACAAGTACACTGAAACTGAATGCCAATAAAAATTGCATGACAAAGAACTAAGAACATCGAGAGTGCAACATAAAGTACATAGTGTCGTGAAAGGAACACTCACTTGAAAAACATCATGAGGCTAATATCGTGGAAGTAACACTCACTTGACAAAGATAGATGGAAAAAAAAGGCAAATATCAACCCCCCATGACACTTTATAATGTAGTGCATGTACAATAAGGCACAATATGTGCAAGATCCCAAGTATAAAAGACATAGTGACACTTTATCTCAGTGTGTTTGCATAAAAGAAAACACTTACAAAATGATGTCTGCAATGATCAAAAGAGACATAAGGCTGGAAATACAAAAAGAATATCCAAAGAGAAGACATCCTACTCAAAGAAAGAGATCCCAGAACCTGAATCATCCAAGATATTCACCACGGTGCTGAAAAACAAAAAATTGAATAAAATTTACCTAGAGAAGAATATGGAAAGAAAAGTCATATTACTGGAAATTTCACAGAACAAGCTTTCCAATGATATAAAGTTTTGAAAAAACGGAGTTCGAATGCTCAAATTATGTCTCCCGAAGCGAAAAAAGGAACTTCTGGCTTTGATAGAAAAAACCAAAATCAAAAAGAAAAATCAGTAGATCAAACCTCTAGATCTAAAGAGAGCTCAAAAATAGCTTTTCGACAATATAAAGTTTTCGAAAAAGCGCCTCCATATGACCAAGTTACGGCCAAAAGAAAAAAACCCCTCTTTTAGGGCATAAAGAGGGTTAATATATATATATATATATATATATATATATATAATTTTTTTTGACAAAAAATTTCTAACGCATTTGCAGGTCTAGCCATATGAATTTTTGTGCCTTGTAAAATGTGCCAATGAAAAAATCATGGCCCGGATGCCCTTGTCACTGAAATAGGTCAAATTATATATCAAAATGATTGGAAACGCCCTTCGGAAGCCAATGCTGAGGTCTTTCTTTGGCCCAAAATGCTCTAAATTTTTTTAATGATTTTTTTTTTGAATGTCTCGAAATTGTGCCAAAAAAATGTCCAGAACCCAAATTTGTCAAAGTTAACAAATTTTATATAGAAATGGGGGGTTTTGGGGCATTTAAAGCTCAACGGTGAGGTCCGTTTGAGCCCAAAATGATTAGAAATAAAAGAGCTAACCTGGATCCAATAAAAAAGCTCTAAAAAATCTTGAAGCACTCCTCCAAAAAATCTTTTGAAAAATCAGGAACAAGCACTTGTAGATGTAGGCTCTAATACCATGAAGAAGTTGAGAAAATACAAATTCAGAGATCTCAAGGACACCTGCAAGAAAAATACATGTCACAAGAGAAGAATGGAGGCCAAAAACAATAATGGCTCTAAAGAAAAATATTATCATTCAGAAGGGAATCAAATAAAAGAACAAGTACAATACAATCCTTATAAAAGGATATTGGCAACCCTAAAGGTGTGCAACCCTAAATATGTGCAACCTTAAAGAACCCTAAAGGGATAATGTGTATTTAATAATTAGAATAATTATTAAATACCTACAATATTATTAAATGCCTAAGTTTAGCTTCAGCGTAGAGTCTAATATACTAATAATTAAATAAATAATTATTAGCTAATACAAGATAACTCCAATAGATGTAATAGAATCTAAGTGCATGGTTAAGTAATGAGTCCATCTTGAAGAAGATTTGAATAGATCTTCCTAGTTAAAATTTGGTGAATTTATAATCAAAATTGAGTAATTTATCTCTTTGGCCTATCCTTGATTCCCTTGAAATCCTACTAAGTCTCGGTGGACTGGATGCATCCACTAAAGGCTTTATTTAGCCAAACTTGGAAAGATTTCCATCACTCTATCTCTTTGAGTCTCACAATATATTGAATACCCATATTTCCCCACACACTATATAGGAGGAAAAATTTCCTTTGTGATGTATATACACTCATTACAGCTTGTGATTTTATAAATTTTCTTTGAGCCAAATTTATCCACTTGAATATCTAATTTCTATATTATGTGAACATATTTGGGACCCTCTCAAATCCCTGGAAGATCCCAAAGATCCTTGTCTTCTTTTAACACCCAAGAAATATACATGAAAAAGGTTATTAGAATTAGTGGGGTGATTTTTTAGGTGATTTAGACATTCGAAACATCATCCTTCATCTAATAATATATGTGCTTATCTGTTGTCCATCTTATGTGCTATAAGTATCTCAAACACATTTTGAGTGAATTGAATTAGAATTTTTTTCCAAAGTAAATAGTATTTCAACATGTAGAAGATTAAGGGATATTTTTGGTTCAATGCATGTATGATTCAAAAGGCTTAGAATCCAAGACTTGTGTGAAGTCATGTTATTTAGAACTAAAGTCTAACTCTTTATTTACATAATACAATCCTACATTTATATTTTTATTGCATATTAATGAATTAATACATCAACATTATGTTTATGAATATTATTTTCTACTTGTTTTAGTAGTTTGAAAAATAGCTTGATCCTTGACCTATACCAAGTTGTATTAGATTAGGTTGAATCTTGAAGACCACACAAGTTTGATCTTAGAGTCCTAATGAGATTTTTGTAGGAGTGAAGAGTAAAGAACTCGTGATTTGAGAGGGTCTAAGAAGACATGACATAGAGAAGAAGAGGCAAAACAATAGTCTCATGAGTTGGGAACATGGTACTTATTTAAATGCTGGGAGGAATCACAACTATATTGGATTCTATGGAGAGAACATAGAAGAGTGATACTGAAAAAGGATATGAGTGATGAAGAAGAAGACACAAAAGTAGGGGTAGATGAAGGCTTATAGATGTGTTAATAGCTTACATTACTCTATTTGATATGATATTGGAATGATATGAATTATTAATATACAAGAATCCTATCAACTTACATTGAAGTAAGAATAAAAGACCTCTTTATGATAAAATAGTTGTAGAGAAGAGGAAGATCTTAAAGTGGTAGAGGATAGTTCAATATTGGATATGGTTAATATGATAAGAAAGGAGAAGCAAGCACTTCTCAAACTAGTGCCCATGTATATAGAGGAAGGAGTGATTAACCTAAAGGTTGAGGAAATGTTTAAAGATAATTTAGTGGAACATGTTTCTAGTGTAGAGGTACTAGAAATAGTACATTTGTATACCCTCAATGACAACAAAGTAGTGGGAATGGGAAAGAGATAATATTTTACATTCACAAGCTAAAAAATTAGTGTTAAATGTGATTGTGTAGAAACTCAAGATAAAGAGGATGAAACATCCAACTCTTATGAGGTTTCTTGGATACAAAATAGATTAAACTATTAGATAAGTGAAAAATTGCTGGTTAAATTTCATATTGGAGGATCTTAATATGAAATAATATATGATATAATTTAAAGTTATGCATACCACATTCTATTAGGTAGGCCGTGGAAATAGGATAGGTAGGCCATTAATACAAGAATGATTAACTATTATAAGGTAAAGAAGAATGAGAGGAATTATTTTTTTTCAAATCCCATGAAGGATAAATATGAGGAGATAGACGTGTAGACACCTAAAATTGTCTCATGCTTGGAAATTCTAATTTTACTAATTATTCTTCTTTATTATTTAATTAATTATACGTATTCTTCTAATTCACATCATTCCTCCACTTCAAATTCAAAATTCAAATTTCCCTACAACTCTATAATTAAAGAATGTTTAATTATATAATTAGTTTTTGATTATGATAAATAGGTTTTACAGGGACCTAAAACCCAGAATTTTATAGACCAAGGCCAGTAGCCAAGTAGACAAAAAACCTAAGAGAAATAGGGGACACATCCCACACATATCGAAAGCCAAAAAACAAAACAAATAGAGCCAAAAAATAAGACAAAGCACTCAACTGAGAGTGTACAAAATTAGTATTCTTCTGAATGATCTTCGTGTTAATTCTCTCCAAATCCTCCATAATGAATCTTGAGGATCCTTGGTCCTGGCTTCGGCTCTTGGTTCTAGTGAAGGGAGAGTATTCCCTCCAACAACACTCTCACCACCCTCCGATATTCTTTTTCTGATTTCCGCCAAGGGAGGATCACTAGGGATGGCCTTGGATCTATAGTTGGACATCATAGAGTTGATTTTCTCCTGACCATCAACACTACTATTCATCACCTCCTGTTAATTTCCACCAGATTGTTCAGGCTTTCCTTCATATCATTCACACAATCTTCTAGATTATCAATTTTGTGCTCGTGGAAGATCTTCATAGTTTCAACATACTGAGATATCTTCTGGATCATGGTCATGATCTTCTCAATTTTACTAGGCCTAGGGGAATCCATGAAAGTTTCAATAATTCCCTTAATCCCATCTTTCAGGGTTCCTATATTCTTATCCACCCACTTCCAGCAGTTTTCCTGACTTCTAGTTACCTTCAAAAATAGGTTTCCCAGCACCTTCTCCTCCTTTTTCTCACCTTCATTGTCCTTATTCACCTTCCCATTTTTATGATTATCCACATTGATGGGGATATCCATCCTAATCTCGTGGTCCAAGTCTTTGGACCCACTTGATTTGGTTAATTTCGTTTTCTTTTTGGTGGAGGCCTCTAGGTCTTACATTTTCCTGCTGCTATATTTGAACTTACTTGTCGCCCACCTTGGAGGATTGGTTTTTCTGCTACTGTTAGTTCCCAGCATCACCATAAGCTTCCCTTCTTTCTTTGGTCGATACTTAGGATCCTTTGAATCGTTGATGTCACAATAATATAAGGCATTACCACTGTCATCCTCATCCATCTCTATGTCAGAAACAAACTGCACATTAGGGTTAGAGGAGGAAATGTGGGTTTTATCCTTGGGGGAGGGTTTCACTTGATGAGCTTTGGTGTATTATATAATCAACATTATGAGACCTTTATGAAGCACATGGTTGTCTTGGTTTTCAATATGTTTAACTAAACTATTCTCCAAGGACGAAACAAAATAGAAGGGGATGGAGATAAATCTACCATGCCTAAAATGATATGAAAGAGTACTAGCATATCTACCATCAAGGGTAGTGCACCTCATGATGAAATCCACCATATCATCCTAGAGGGAAATCAGATCTTTCCTATTATAGCCCTTGTCCGCCATTTTCGAGACCCCTTTTCGTTCCTTTTCCTTATCATAAAAGGCAACGATGACCTCCTCACCCATCTTCTTGTCTCTATTAAATTTCCTTCCTTTCATATCCAGACCAGTAACATTGGAAACCAAAGTTTCATCAACTTGAAACTTTGCATTGAAAGAAGCTAGCACACCCTTATTCCAACCTTTGACAAAGCTTTCCAGAATCAGGGCACATTGACCATGCAATCTCTCCAAAAAGGGCACCATCCCACCGTCAGATATTTCCTCCCAAACCTCCTTATTCTTCTGCCACATATTATAGGTCGGGGGTTCAAACCTATTCTTTTCACCTCCCATTCTATATCTTGAGTAATTTATACATCAGTACTCCAAAAGTAAAACTAGGAGGAAACAAAACTAGAACCAGTGCGGACTAAAAGTTCTATAACTTCACAAAGTGGTAATAATTAAAAATATCACCCCAATGGCTCCCATCCCATCATTAAATTCATTGGAAAGGCCTTAGATATTGGATTCACTTCTTTCCAGGTTGCACAAAATTTTTAGGTAAGCTTCCCTTGCTCTCCACCATTTAACCACCACGTAATCAACAACGAGTGTGTGGGGGAAAAAGCGAGACTAGGCTAACATGTCCTAATCCTACCTTTTGACACACATTATGGAATATGAAAGAGCCTAGAGGTATCACACAATTGGCTACTTCTTTTTGTGAAGAGAGAGCCACGGGCTACCTATTAGGGTTTCTATTCCTTTGTTGTAATTGAAAGATAAAATGATGCAAGTTCAATTCCAAAATGCAAGCATGAACTAACAAGATTGTAGAATTGAAGTTAAACAATGGAAAGCTATAAACACAAGGACAAGACAAGAATGCAGATGCGTACCCGGAGTTAAAATCTGAGTGAAAATGTTCAGGACAGGGGTGTGGGCGCCACTGTCTTGATTCTGCTCTTGAAACTGCACCTGAAACTGCTATTTTACAACCTGGAAAACTGTCGGAAATGCTATCTGACAGAAGGACCAGGGACCAGGGCACCTAGCACCCCTATCCTGGCAGGACCAGAGCGCCCCAGGCCCCTGTCCTGGTCTTCTGCTCTGAAACTTGGTGTATGGTTCAGTCTCCGTCTGCTTCTTTCGGATCTGCAACTTGCGGCGTCGTCTGAATCCCGAAATCTGCACTTATATCTGAAAAAGGTGTTTCGGTGGCTATATAGGGTTTTGCCTTAGTCAAACCCCTACTTCGGTAATTTCCACCTCCATGAATAGTCAAGTTGTATTGTAAAAGTAGTGTGTGTGCAGACCTTGTGTGTGTGCAAGATCTAAAATGCAAGTAAGCAAACTAGAGCAACCTAGAAAGTAAACCCTAATTGCTTGTAGATGACAATGTAAATGCTCCAAATCAAGATGTAGAATGATCTAAAGCATGAATATAAATGATGTAAGGAAGCTTATGCAAAGACATGAAAACAAAATGAAATCATACCCAACCCCAAGGGGGGGGTACAAGCCAATCTTCAGTCGGTGATCCCTTATTGCTCTTCAATGCCTTCAAAGCCCTAAATGGATGAATGAAATTGATGGATGCTTGATGGATGGATGTTGAATGTTGCTGAAGTCTTCAAAGATCTGCTCTTTCCCTGCATATGAGGTTCTTGAAAACAAAATTCCGATCCTTTCTAATGAAGAAAGAGAGCTCTTATGTATGAAACCCTAGGTCTTAATTCCAACTTTTGGCCGACCTAGAGATTGAATATCCCACCAATTTCTTGGGGTTAAGCTTTATTTTATGATTGGATCGCGCTCCTAAAATTTCAGGAAAAATGTCCGGGACCGTGTGCACTCCGGGCGCCATGGTCCTAGCAACTTTTCACCAAATTTTCAAGGCCGTCAGATATGATGATTTTAAAGAGAATCCCGAAGTTACAGGTGATTTCTAGATGTTTTGACCCCCGAAATCAAGCCCCCAAGTTTAAAATAGGACCTAATTAGGGTTTTTGATTAGATGATGTATTGGAGGAATAAAATGAAAAGGGGCACACTTTAATGAAAGGGCCCACCTTTATGATGTGGCGGATGATGAAATAGGACCTTAGACCTAATTAATTTTATTAATTAAGTGCTAAAGGAGAAATGCAATGCAAAATGCAAACTACGCCAAGGCGGGTGCTAAACTAGGTGTGAAATTGTACTGCTTTAGCAAATGCGTACAATTTACGACGCTACATTTAGCCCCCACTTTAGCGGTCATATGAGTACTACGTGCATATGCAAGCTAAAGTACAGGAAAGTAAACATTATTTGAAAAAGGATATATCCATAAGTTCGTCGAACGAAGCCCCCAGCGGTATCTGCAGTACACAGTTAGGAACCGCACCCTACAAAACACATGTTAGATCACAAAATCACCTAATGCTTACTAAGGAAAGTGATGAAATTTGTGAGTAGCTATATGCCCCCCCTGTTTCAGCTTGCTTATTAGGGAGGTGAAACAGGGTAGGACGTTTACTTACAACAAATTTTGTGAACGATTATTGATGAGAGATGTTCACTACAAAGGCTTCATCAGAGCACATTTTCGAACATCAAGGGAGTAAGGGAACGAAAATATGATTCCTATGCAACAAACAGTTCGAAAATCGCATCTCCCAAACTCAAGTTATGATGAAATGAGTGATTTAGGGAAAATTAGGGTTTTGAAAGTAAAGGTAAAGGAATGAAAGTATATACCTTGAAAGTGACTATTGCATTTGTCACTTTGTTGATTCTGAGTATTGTTCATTACAGCGGAGCCCACATAGCCATCATCATGCCTTCATGATGACCGGAGCGTCCCACGAGGATTGAGATCATGCGACAGGCCGTGATCGACGATGAGCCACTGGACGACGTGAGTTGACTGAACTTTGACTTTCTGCATTTCTGTTGACTCTGATTTTCTATGATCGAATGTGGGCCGTGGAATCTAACCCTGGGTCCCACCTAGGGTGCCATGGTCCCATTAGGGTGCCATGGTCCTTTCAGGGCACCATGGTCCCCTCAGGGCGCCATGGTCCCAATCAGGACTTGGCAGGGGTCAACTTTCGATGTTCGTCAGTTTGCGTATTTGGCATAGATGATTTTGATGATTGATTACTGATTTCACTGATGTTTTTGCATTGCGGGGTCTCCCATACATGAGAGAGTACACGACGGGGCTGACTCTTCGTAGTTTGCGAGATCAGATTCCCCGGCTAACTCAGGCAGAGAGAGATACATTATCTATAGTAGGTTTGTGGTCTATGATTCTTATGCTGGCCATTCGATTTCATCCTGTGATGCTGATGGCACTCATGGAGCGATGGGATCCTGACACATGCACATTCCAGCTTCCAGTAGGGGAGATGACATTGACACTTGAGGATGTGTACCGCATTATTTGCCTACCGATTAGAGGAGCTACCGTGACATATGCGACCGATCGGTCAGCAGAGGATCATCAGAGGGAGTAGGTATACTGCATAGGGAGAGTCATGCTGAGTGAGATGAGAGGTCACATCATGGTCAGCTAGCTCTTACATCCTACAGGAGAGGTGCCCCTCATGAGACGTCTTATGATAGCCATCATTGCACTAGCTGTCTGCCCTAATGGGCGAGGTACACACATGCATGGGGGTCTCACATGGTGCATCAGGGCTATGGAGAGACATAGGAGAGTATACGCCTGGGGTGGGAGTATGCTTGCACATCTCTATCACGAGCTCGAGGAGTATGTTTTCGGACAGGGATGCAGGTTGATGACATGCACACTTCTGCAGGTGTGGATATTTGAGCACTTTACATGCACCAGGCCTATTAGCTATCTGATGAGTGTGGCTAGCGAACGACCTAGGGTATTTGCTTATCCACTTACCAGCGAGTGGAGATTTGGAGATCTACTATATTGGAGAGTGACATTTGACAGATTGACAGCTGAGTTGACTGTATGGAGACCATATCTACAGATGCACAGATGGGATGGGATGGAGAGACAGTTAGCATGCTTATAGAGGAACCGCCTACTGAGAGGGTGATATCCACATATCATAGTCCCATTCTACTTTGACCGAGTACGGAGGCAGTTTGGGCTAGAGCAGTGTGTTCCAGCCGATGTACCCATCTACACTCGACACTCACGAGTCCTTCCCAGACCCAGAGCAGTAGGGAGACCTACGATAGATGATATCGAGATCACAGATATAGAGGGGTCCGACCAGGATGTGGTCACTGATTATGCTGTAGACCCCGGAGCACAGCGCAGGTATCTCTCATGGTTTGTGAGGACATACCCAGGGCCTATCTTTCCACCAGATCACCCGACAGGCCATCTAGGTCCATGGAGACATGGAGACCGAGATGAGGATCAGGGATCTAGATCGGAGGAGCCAGAGGAGGGAGAGGGTCATGAGGAGGTAGGAGGGCCTGCTCCAACCATAGGAGATCAGCCTAGTGCCGAGGAGGAGGAAGGAGAGGAAGATGACACAGATAGAGATGATGATGAGGAGAATGAGGATGTGGATGAGGATGAGGATGACGAGGAGGAGGAGGATAGAGATGATGAGGAGGAGTCAGATGCAGCTCCCCATCATTCAGGAGATGATACCATAGCCTTAGATCCTCCTGTTATTCCCCAATAGGGGGAACACAAGGCGATACGGAGACCTGTACCCATCGCGCATAGATCATTCGAGCATGGGGAGCCTAGTAGTTCCCAGTCACAGGTCCTACCATATCACGATCCCTACTGGCGTGAGGGAGATCCAGGTATAGTAGGTTTATATTGATTGATTAATGTTTTGATGATATAAAATGGTACTAATACACAATTTGTTCTACTGCTACAGCTAATGTGTAGGAGTGGCGTTCTCTGATTCAGCAAGCAGTGACAGATATCTCCACGACGGCGCAGATCCCTAGTTCCTCACAGGTTGCTTATAGACCTCAAGGGAATGCGGGTCGGCATGATGATTTGTTTTCCCCATTTTGAGTACAAGAGAGATATGGAGGGAGAGAGAGCGAGCTCTATCAGAGGACCTTCAGCGGGCACAGCGTGATCTAGTAGCAGCTCAGGCCGAGGCTACCTCGTATCGCGCAATCCTTATGGATAGGGATCGTAGGAGTTCCTCTCAGAGTCACTCACGATCTATATCACGGTATACCCCTATGGGTCCACCTGCACAACCGGATCAGGAGGGAGCATCTAGTCGTCACTCTCCAGCCACCAGCCCTAGGGATAGGAGATGATCTTATGATGTAGGGTAGGTCACATTTTGGATGTATAGTGACCTACCTTTGTATATTGATCCACATATATATATATATACATGCTTCTTTGTCTCAAACGTGTTATCTTTAATTCCTAAACAATGTATATTTTGATTAAAGTAAATACATTTGGTAGATGTATATGTATGTTCTGAATTTAATTTCCATGTGATTGATTTCTCAATGCTCCATGATTAAATTGATACATGTGTGACTTAATTAAAATATTTGATCAAGTATTACATTGATGATATGGAGGAAAATATGTGTTAAGCCTAAGAATCATATAACTAATATGATTTAATTTGAATTTAAACACAACATGACACGATTCAACTTAACACATAAAGACATTGTATAATATGCCAACATAATGAAAAATGTAAATCTTTTGCAATTTACATAAATGAATTCAAGACAAACCATAGAGTAAAGAAACACGCTTGTCAGGAATGAAGCAATATAGATTAAACAAAACATCATTTAATTCTATTTGCTCTAACAAAGATATGCTAACATATTATCCAATTTTGAAGAAGTGAGAAAGGAAATAGATGAATGATAAGGAATGAGGAATTAAGCATAGTATCTATGCAAGTGCATAGCGTTTATAGGGTCTTTAAGAGACGTACCGTCTACACCCGCTATTTTATAAGCACCTGATCCATAATCTTCAATAACGATATACGGTCCAAGCCAATTAGGACTAAATTTTCCTTTTTCTTCAGGTAAGGCATTCACATTGTACTGATTCTCATAGAGAACTAAGTTACCCACTGAGAAAACGTTGAATAACCTTATCATTATAGCTTCGTTGTAGAGTTTTGTGATACGCTTGAATATGCTCAAGAGCATTTATACGCTGTTCATCAAGCATCTCAAGCTGTTGAAGTCTTTGTTCTCTATAAGCGTCATCATCTACTATACCTTTGAGAGAAACTCTAAGTGATGGAATCTCTAATTCTAAAGGCATAATAGCATCAACACCATAAACAAGATTATAAGGGGTAGTTCCAGTAGCAATTCGTACACTCGTTCGGTAGGCCCAAAGAGCATAGATTAGCTGAGTACTCCAATCCTTACCATGCTTATTCACAGTTTTACGAAGAATTTGTTCAATTATCTTATTGGATGATTCGGCTTGACCATTTGATTGAGGACAGTATGGTGTAGAAAATCGATGTTTGATATGATACTTCTCGAGGAATTTCTCCACGTCCTTGTTCTTAAATGATGTCCCATTATCAGAGATTATAGTGGAAGGTATCCCAAATCGAGAAATAATGTTTTCTAGAAGAAATCGACAAATCACTTCAGCAGTAGTAGAGCGAAGGGGAATAGCTTCTACCCATTTTGTAAAGTAATCTGTTGCGGTTATAATGAAAGTATGTCCTTGAGATGAAGGAGGAGAGATTTTATCGATAAGATCCAGCCCCCATGCAGAGAAAGGCCAAGAAGCTACATGAGAACGAAGTTCTTGGGCAGGAGCATGAATCAAATTATTGTGTTGTTGACATTGATGACATTTCTTAACAAATGAAAAAGAATCCTACTGCATAGTTTGCCAATAATATCGCATACGAAGCAACCTTTGAACCAAGGATTTGCCTCCAAAATGCCCCCCACAGGCACTTGAATGCGCCTCTTCAAGAGCAATAGGGATTTCCGATTTGTTAAGACAACGAAGGAGAAGACCGTTATAACCCCTTCGGTAAAGAATTTTAGAAAGAATCATATATCTAGTGGACAACTTGCGAATTCTAGCCCTAGTGTTCCTATTGGTGGAATCAGGAAAGGTACCATCAGTCAAGTATCTTACGATATGCGAATACCATTCATCTGAGTCTATAAAGTCACAACATGTCACCAAGCTAGAATCATCTACAATAGCTGGACAAATAAGGTTGTGAATAACAAATTTAAGATCAACCACAGGGTCCTCTAAAGATACCAGAGAAGCCACACATGCCATTGTGTCTGCATGTCGATTATCTTTTCGAGGAATAGGTTCCATGGTGTAAGAATCAAATTTTTGTAGCAAAGAGATAGCAAGGTCTTTATATTGTGATAATTTGTCTTGTTTCGCTTGATACAGTCCTGTTACTTGTCTTATAATCAGTTGAGAATATCCAAAAATATGTATGTGTTTTATATTCAAAGCTAAGGCTACCTTTATTCCTGCTATAAGAGCCTCATACTCAACAATGTTATTGGTACATAGGAAATTGAGACGATAAGATAAGGGAATGGACTTCTTTGTAGGAGAAATCAGAACAACACCTGCCCCCAATCCTGTACGACACTTAGAGCCATCAAAGTATAACTCCCAAGTTTCATCTTTCTCTGTACAAAGAATGAAGTCGTCAGGAAAAGACTCAGGGTTAGGGAAGGAGAAAGGTGAAGGGGCGTCAACTAGGTGATCGGTCAATGCTTGCCCTTTAATTGCTCTTTGTGAAACAAATTTGAGGTCAAATTCAGTTAACATCATAACCCACTTAGCTAGGCATCCTGATAAATCAGTTTTAGGGAAAAGATGCTTCAACGGATCAAACTTTACCATGACGTGGACTTCTGAATTTAAAAGATAATGTCTTAATTTTTGAGTCGCAAACACCAAGGCCAAGCATTGTCTTTCTATCACAGAATATCGGGTCTCATAATCAAGTAAGGTATGACTTATATAATAAACTGGACACTCCTTACCATCTTTATCATGTTGTGCCAATAATGCTGCAAGAGCATGAGAGGAAGCAGCTGTATAAAGAAGAAAGGGTTTAGAAGGTTCGGCAGGTTGAAGGATAGGAGGATTAGCCAAATACACTTTTAAATCTTCAAATGCTTGCTAACAATCTTCATTCCATTGAAAAGTGATAATCTTTTTTAGAAGTTGAGTAAAAGGAAAAGTACGATCCGCAAGTTGAGATACAAACCTACGAATAGCTTGAATCTTTCCTTGTAAGCTTTTGAGTTGAGACACATTTCTAGGAGGTGGCATGTTGACAATAGCATCTATTTTCTTAGTATCCACCTCAATCCCATGATGTGAAACTATGAATCCTAATAGTTTTCCACTATCCACACCAAAAACACATTTTCGGGGATTCAAGCGCATGTGATATTTACGAATCCTTTCAAAGATTTGACGAAGGATCTTAATATGATCTATGCGTAGAATGGATTTGGCTAAAACATCATCAACATTATCTTCTAAAATCTTATGCATGTAATCGTGAAAGATAAGTTCATCGCTCATTGATAAGTTGCGCCGGCATTTTTAAGTCCGGAAGGCATCATTACCCAACAAAACGTACCCCAAGGAGTGGTGAAAGCAGTTTTGAATTGATCTTGAGGATTAATGAAAATTTGATTGTATCCTGAAAAACCATCCATGAAGGATAACAAAGCATGTCCTGCTGTAGAATCAACTATCATGTCAATGTTTGGGAGGGGAAAATCATCTTTCAAAGAAGCTTTATTTAAATCTCGAAAGTCAGTACACATTCTTATTTTATTATCTGATTTAGCCACAACGACAATATTTGAAATCCATGGGGAATAATCAATAGGGCGGATAAATCCAGCCTCCAATAATTTTTCAATCTCAGCCTTAACAAGCAAAGCTACCTTAGGATTCATTTTTCGAATCTTTTGTTTCACCAGCTTAGCATCAGGAACTAAGACAATATTATGAGTGACAATCTTAGGATCTATACCAGGCATGTCAGAATATGTCCAAGCAAAGATCTCAAGGAATTCACGCAATAAATCTTCATATTGTTTTTGTTCCTCTTCGTCCAGACATTTTCCAATTTTAATAACTTTTTCTTCATTGCCAGAATCCATCTTAACATCAATGGTGTCACTTATAAGAAGATTACTTTGTTGAGGAGTATCCTTTAACTGAGGAAATTCTTTCACAATCTCATCGTTATCAGTCTCTTTTCCAAAATAGGCTTCAGTGTTCAAACAATAAGGGAATCCCCTATTGTGATGATAACGAGGAAGAGTATTATATGCTCCTAAAAACTCAGCTAAAGCATCATTGGTAGGAAAAACATCCAAAGCACAGGCATACGAAGGATCAATATACTCAGGGTGTCTCATTGGTAGAGATGTAGAAATAACATTAACACTAATACATGGTCTTCTAGAAGCTTTAGTGCGCTTGCAGGGATTATAACCAAGTCCAAAGGCATAATCATAAAGATTATTCTCTAGAGGAACCTTTATTCCTTGTTCGTGAGTGCCATAGCCATTTCCATTATACCCATGCTTAGCTAGAATACGAAAACCACAACCATAACGATCAGCCATTTCAGAAAGAGAAGGTGGTTTTTCATAAGACAAAGAATCAAACCCTTTAGAATTGGAAGTGTGAGGAGAAGAAGTTTGAGAAGCGGCCATGAAGTTATTGCTCATAGGCTCAGGTAATGTTGATTGATTTTTAGCTTCTTCCTTCTTTTCAGCTTTAAGCTCTCTAGAAGGAACCTTATATTCACCTACAAAGGTGGGATTAAAATCAAGAGATCCCCAATCGTCTTGTACGAGAACCTTCTCAGGATCAAAATCCTTCTTATGTGTAGATTCAAGTCGAGAAGAATCTTCTTCAGGAGCTCCAGACTCATCCAAAGAATTTTGATCATCGGAGAGCGAGGATTCATCGATAGGTACCTTGTTTAAAGAGTCATCACTAGACGAGGAATGCTTAGAAGAACCCCCTTTGGAAGTAGATGTTTGTAAACAAGCTTGGAAATTAGTATCACCTATCAAGGTATATGTCTTATTATTATAAATAAATTTAACTTGTCTATGCAATGTAGAGGGGACCGCTTGCATACTATGAATCTAAGGTCTCCCTAATAGCAAGTTATATGTTAGATTTCCCGACATAACATGGATAGGAGTAGGCAACGTAACAGGCCCCACTGTGATGGGTAAGGTGATAGTACCTAATGAAGTTTTAGCCACATTATCAAAGCCCCGAATAGGATGAGAGTCAGGCTCAATTAGGGATGTATCCACATTCATCTTATGCAAGAGATTAATGCTACACACATTAAGACCAGAGCCATTATCTACTAGTGTTCGTCTTATAACAGTATCATTTATGATAACCACAATCATCAAGGGATCATATTGATGTTGAATTTCACTAGTGGGCAACTCATCTTGAGTAAACACAATATGAGCTTTAGGATTCATCACAGAGTTAACCAAAGACACTATATTACTAGATGTATTCGGTGGAGGAACATTCAAATCTTTCAAAGCATCTTGTAACATTCCGTGATGAGCAGAAGAAGTTTGAATCAAATCCCAAAGGGATATCTTAGCAGGGGTAGCTTTAAGTTGTTCTATGAGATCATATTCCTTACTAAGAACTTGTGAAATACGTGGAGCTTGCGGAAGAATTGGTTGAGGAATAGGAAGAGAAACTGGAGTAACCAGAGGAGGATTAGGCTGCCTATTATTTCTAGTATGATAAGTATGGGCAACCGCATGATAATTCTCTCTAGTTAATTGCTTGGCATAACTATAAGGACTTATAGGTTTTCTTCCTTGCACAGTGATGATAGGTTTATTTGGAGTAAGAAAGGAATCATACCCCCCTTGGATAGTAAGGAGAGGTGATTTAGGAACTTGAAAGGTGGTAGAAGGACAAGCACCTTGGACTTCAAAGAGAGGCTTATTATGCTCATTCAGGTTTATCATGTTAACTAATTTAGAAGTCTTGTTCTTGTTTAGAGATTTCGATAAAGCCACAAAGTCATCAAGAGCATCATCCAACAAAGCATGATCATATCTATTAAAAGGTTTATCTTTTGATTCAAAAGGAGACATCTCCTCATAGAGGGGATTATTGAAAACAACCATGTTACTAGATTCAGTAGAAGAGTTGATAGGAATGTACCCTTGAGAGGAATCATTCAACTTATCCTTCTAATCACAACGAAATGGCATAGTAACAAGGTTTATGAATTTTTGGTAAAATGAAGGTTTGGCCTCTTTAGGATTCAACAACTCATCTAAAGCTTCATCTAATTCATCTTGGCTATACTCATAATCAGCATAATTGCATACATCATCATAAATATGAACATCTTGCAAATAAAAATCCGACATTTTGAAATAAAAGTTGCATAAAACTTAGACACACAATGCAAAGAAACAAAGAAACACATTCTTTTTTTTTTTCTCTCTTTTTTTTTTTTTTGAAAATGAAACTTAAATGAAACACACTAAATCTAGATCTAGATCTAACAAATGCAATGCAAGAGAAAGAAATAATTCGTTCACGTCGGGTTCACCAAAATGTGTGGGGGAAAAAGCGAGACTAGGCTAACATGTCCTAATCCTACCTTTTGACACACATTGTGGAATACGAAAGAGCCTAGAGGTATCACAAAATTGGCTACTTCTTTTTGTGAAGAGAGAGCCATGGGCTACCTATTAGGGTTTCTATTCCTTTGTTGTAATTGAAAGATAAAATGATGCAAGTTCAATTCCAAAATGCAAGCATGAACTAACAAGATTGCAGAATTGAAGTTAAACAATGGAAAGCTGTAAACAAAAGGACAAGACAAGAATGCAGATGCGTACCCGAAGTTAAAATCTGAGTGAAAATGTTTGGGATGGGGGCGCAAGTGCCACTGTCCTGATTCTGCTCTTGAAACTGCACCTGAAACTGCTATTTTACAACCTGGAAAACTGTCAGAAATGCTGTCTGACAGAAGGACCAGGGCGCCCAGCGCCCCTGTCCCAGGGACCAGGGCGCCTAGCACCCCTGTCCTGGCAGGACTAGGGTGCCCCACGCCCCTGTCCTGGTCTTCTGCTCTGAAACTTGGTGTATGGTTCAGTCTCCGTCTGCTTCTTTTGGATCTGCAACTTGCGGCGTCGTCTGAATCCCAAAATCTGCACTTATATCTGAAAAGGTGTTTGGGCGGCTATATAGGGTTTTGCCTTAGTCAAACCCCCACTTTGGTGATTTCCACCTCCACGAATAGCCAAGTTGTATTGTAAAAGTAGTGTTGTTGCAGACCTTGTGTGTGTGCAAGATCTAAAATGCAAGTAAGCAAACTAGAGCAACCTAGAAAGTAAACCCTAATTGCTTGTAGATGACAACGTAAATGCTCCAAATCAAGATGTAGAATGATCTAAAGCATGAATATAAATGATGTAAGGAAGCTTATGCAAAGACATGAAAACAACATGAAATCATACCCAACCCCAAGGGGGGGGTACAAGCTAATCTTCAGTCGGTGATCCCTTATTGCTCTTCAATGCCTTCAAAGCCCTAAATGGATGAATGAAATTGATGGATGCTTGATGGATGGATGTTGAATGTTGCTGAAGTCTTCAAAGATCTGCTCTTTCCCTGCATATGAGGTTCCTGAAAACAAAATTCCGATCCTTTCTAATGAAGAAAGAGAGCTCTTATGTATGAAACCCTAGGTTTTAATTCCAACTTTTGGCCAACCTAGAGATTGAATATCCCGCCAATTTCTTGGGGTTAAGCTTTATTTTATGATTGGATCGCGCTCCTAAAATTTTGGGAAAAATGTCCGGGACCGTGTGCACTCCGGGTGCCATGATCCTAGCAACTTTTCACCAAATTTTCAGGGCCATCAGATATGATGATTTTAGAGAGAATCCTGAAGTTACAAGTGATTTCGAGATGTTTTGACCCCCGAAATCAAGCCCCCAAATTCAAAATAGGACCTAATTAGGGTTTTTGATTAGATGATGTATTGGAGGAATAAAATGAAAAGGGGCACACTTTAATGAAAGGGGCCACCTTTATGATGTGGCGGATGATGAAATAGGACCTTAGACCTAATTAATTTGATTAATTAAGTGCTAAAGGAGAAATGAAATGCAAAATGCAAACTACGCCAAGGCGGGTGCTAAACTAGGTGTGAAATTGTACTGCTTTAGCAAATGCGTACAATTTACGACGCTACAGCGAGGTTGCCAACATGATCAACCATTTCGTTTTCTTCCTAGAAAACATGTGAGATCTTGAAATCCTACAGGCCGACAATCATTTCAAGGTAGTCCTTGATTAGGTTTAAAATAGTCCAGGTAGGCTTCGTACTTCCCCTAATGCATTTCACAATTTTAAGCAAGTCACTTTCTAGCCAGACCCGTCTGAACCCTTCGTTGCTTGCCATGTGTAGACCTATGTAGGTGACACTAGCCTCCACAAAATGGCCATTTTGAAATTAGTATTTTGGTTTCAATTTATCTATTATTGTTTTTTAATTCTCAAAAACAAAAAAAAAAACAAAAAAGAAAATCATTTTGAAAATACAAAAAATTATTAGTTTGTTTTTCAGATATGTTTATAGATAACACTTGTTAAAAGTAATTAAGTGATGGGACTTATGTTTTGTGCATTTAATTATTGAAGTTTGAAACTACAAACCTATTTGTGGTTGCATCTTTTGCATTTGATTTCTAGAAAAAGTAACATTTTGATATCTTAAGGGAAATTAACCTTGTGTGATTGTTTGGTGCTTTGTACGCTATTTATTGTGTATCCCAAGAATCTTATGAAATTATTCTCTCCCCTCACCTTTATGGAACTTGGGTGCAAGAGAACTCATATGGCTCTTTTTAAGGAGAGGCTTCCTTGGGGATTTCATCACCCCTTGGCTTAATCTTGAGCGGCATTTCATTTGGGTCACTATGTAAAAAGGGTGAGAGAGAAATATATAGCCCAATCCTATGTTTACATATTGAGTGTCTCAATTATGAAGGGAATGTATGGGCCTAGGAGTGGTTGTCTAGAGACTTAAGTGTCTAACCCTTAATGCATGTACATAGGTGTCCTCAAGTCTAACTTAAAAACTTTGTGATTAGAAGACTTGTTGGTTGCCAAATAGATTGGTACAAAAGATTCTCATTGTACCTTAAATATACTAACCATTTGTATCTCCTTGAGTTAAGACATATTTTTTTGGGTTACATAGGCTATTGTGACCTTTATAAGGAGGGTAATTAGGTCATGCCTCTAACCGTGGGGCCCCCTACCTGTCCTCGTCTAGAAATATAACAATATGACATACTACTATCTTAAGATACCAAATGTGGACCTAATCTATCTCAATAATGCGTACTTGACACTTAGGTTGTAAGGAGTGTTTGAACTATATTTCTTTGTTTTATACCTATAGAAATTTGGTCCTCTTTTGTGCATATGAACATAAACTTCAAAATGAGTCATACAGTTTGAGTCAATAGCCTACTGTATTATTTTTTTATTATCTATCAAAATAATAAAAAATTGAGCCCAAAATTTAGGAAAAACTAGATCTATGCATATGCTCAAAACTCTACTGCATATTCTTACAGCATACGCTAGAATTAGTGCCACATTCCTTCTAATTTGTTATGAATTTGTTAGCCAAAATCAAGGAGTTCATAGTTTACAAGAAAGATTTCAATCTAGGCTTGTGTCAAACCGCTAGCAACATTGAGTGCTATCTTCATGTATTTCATTTAGAATCTATGCCCATGCCATCTAGGATTTGCATTAGTCAAAGTTTTTATACTGTTGCATTTTAGTCCAATTTTCGGCATTCATCCTTCAAATCTTCAAAATAACTTATCCTAGGTCATTTAATACTCATTCTCCACAACTCAATCTTTCATACCTTAGTTTTCACATTACTACCAATTTTTGAAGTCCTAGGAAGCAAGGACCATGATCAACAACATAGCCACTGCTAAGATACTTTGGAACTTGTTAACTTCTTTTATCTATCCACCAATAGTCAAACCCTAAACCTCATAAATCTACTAGAGGGTAAGATTATCAAATTTATTATTAGTATCACAAAATTTTAGGGTCTAAATTTTTCCTTTCACTTTCTTAGGTAGAAAAATGCAAATTACTTTCCGAAGTATTTATAAAAATAAAGACCAACAAAATTATATGGTCTCAATTTCATTTCCTTAGTATCATTGTTATTCCAAATTTGTCAAAAATTCAAAAAATAAAAAACATGGTGTCATTCTATTTGTACAATTATCATTTCAAAAACTTATTTTCTCTGAAAACATAAGTCAAGTATTTCATTTTCTTTATTTCATTGTCCTCCTTAAAAGTTCAAAAATCTCAAAAACATAAAATAGATTGCTTGCATTTTCATAAGGTTATAGCATCCCATTTTAGTGTCATCTTTCACACTCAATAGGTCAACATAAGACAAGTCTCACAACCTCATATGTTCGGCACAAGATCATGGTCCAAAAAAATACAAACTCCTTGAGTCTAAAATTGTTGATAAGTGGTTAAAAAATAAAAGAAAGTTGGATCGAACATTTGATCCCAATAATTCATGTAATGAGGAATTAGGCATATGTCAACATACCTTTTCTAAGTATGAACAAAATTATTCTCCTATATCTAGCTATTGCTCACTCCAAACTGATAACATTAATACTATATCTACCTCATGTGATTCTCAATCAAATAGTAAATTCAATTATGACACCTTTTGAGTTTACCCACAAGGGCTATCGACAATAGAAATCCAAGATTCCACTTATTTATGCAAATCCCTTATAAAAAATAACCACCATAGATCCAATGCCATCATATGCTCCATTCCTAGCCAAACCTACTCCAAAGAGTGCCATTCAAAATCCATTCTTAAAATACCACAGTGTTGAATCTTTCCAATAATCCCCCATACATATCCAAACTCATAACCTATGTCAATAAGATAGTCCAAAGTTAGAAGAAACAAGTCCTAACATAAATGAATATCAAGATACCATGACCCTCCAATCCCATCCAATTTTTGATCAAGAACCAACCTATCAATATTCTTATGAATATCCCCTCATTCTTTGTTTTATATCAATGATGATCACCTCCCATCTCAAGAGAAAAGTGTCCTTCGAAGACCCATTCATTAACCACCTCCTAATCAAGATCATGATATCCTTTCTATCCCTTCTAATGATCCAATTTAAATCTAGAGGAAAGTGCAAATCCCAATGACCCTCATACATATCAAGCCCAAAGTATACCTTTGTCTCCTCGTCATAAGGCTCAAGATCCTATCATCCCTCATAATACTGCTCATGATCCTAATCCACCTCAAGATCCCTTCACCCTTATCCAAGATATTCATGAGCCCCTTATATATTACATTGGTTCCTTCACTTATCAATATTAATAAGTTATAAGTAATTATCCAAGATTAAAAGCATATATGGGATCAACCTGGATCAGTAGGGAAATCCATAATTGGGTTTGATAGAATTTGGTAAATGATAAAATATATGATGAGATTTGAAATTATTATTCTTCTAGTGCAAAAAATTAATTAAATAAAAGAGAGAATCAAGCCAATAGCCTTGGTCTTCCTCTTTAATTGGACTATTAATAACACCAATGAATATTAATAGTTTAAGTGCTATGTATCATGATAGAGTTTCCTTAACTAGAGAGATAGACATTTTTTATGCTTAAGGGAGTACAAACATGTTGCATTAAATGAGAAAGAGAGGATTTTTGCTTTGTCAAGTGGGCCAGAGAAGCCAATTATTTTTCATGTAAGTATTATTACTTGCATCATAAACAAACCACACAAAAAATGTTTCTACTTTCTATAATACGTAGTGAAATAATTAAATAAGTATTCTTGAAAGAATATATTGCTATAAATATCAAAAACCATCATCAACTAAAAACACACAAATGGTTTTATCTACACTATATAGATAGAATCATAATCAATGTACATAAAATCATATTCATTTCAAAAAGAATTAATTTATTGCAAGGTTCTTTAAATTTGTGTAAATGGTATGTCAAATTGAAAATAGACTTTAATTGAATAAAACATATTCAAAGGTCGTATAAATGGAATACCCAATTTGAAAATAGGTGTCAATTAACTAGACCACCTTCAAAATTTGGATAGATGGAATAAACAATTCAAAATAAAATAAAATCTCACCTTGTCATGTTGTGAAGGTGGGGGGATACATGCTCCTTTTTCTTTGAGAATGGGTTAATGCTTTATGCAAAAACTAGCTCTCAAGATTCTGTATCTAGAAATATAATTTTTAGTTAGTATTATTCTATTAATGATTCTCATACTTGGCACAATTGATTTTATAGACATAATACAACATCATTGAAAATTTAAAATAGTGAAAAATTATGATAGGTGGATTGAATATATTTGACAAAATGATTGAATATATTCAAAAACAGGGTGAACATTCGAACAGTACAATCATTAGACATTAACAACAGCCGCTACCCGCACGTAGCTGGAAAACGATTAACAACAGCCATTAGAAAGCTGAAAAAATAGTCATTTCATCCACTTTAATAATCTTTGATTTTCTTCAAATCCATTACATCTTTGAAATCATATTTACTTTACAATTTTAATAGACAAATCAAAATAAAAACCGCTACTCTATTAAAAAGACTGTTTCACTCTTTATCCACAAATTATTACCGATTTGTATTTATTTTTGGATACTGTTTTGTTTAAGTGCTTTTTTCTTAAGATTGCTATTCACTTCTTTTTAATTCTCCTTGCATCGTTCAGTATATAAAAATAATTTTTTTTTCTAATAAAATAAAAGACCATATCTTCTACTTTATATAGTCTTCTATTTTTACTCATAAAATTATTGCTCTTTCTTCAATGTGACAAGCATTGCACGCCACATAACACAACTACGGTGGTATTTATGTTAAAATTATATTATATTTTTGAAATGTAAATGTTTTTGGATAATATTTCATCAAAAACAACAATAAAACTACCAATAATAAGAAAGAGATGAAAGAAATAAAATGATTAATAATGTCGTTGTCCAGATGTAGCATTAAGAATTTGCACCATATGTAGTGTCAAACTATAGATAGGTTGCACATAATTTGTAGACATGCATAAATTCTAGTTTGGAATAAGTCTACTTTAAAACATACAAATTACGGTTGGCTCTAAAACAACTTTGCGTGAAAGGATAATTATATATGTACCTCTCCTTATTCTATGTGGTGTTAGAGGACAAGTGGGCCTACATATATTCCTAGTACTATACCAATAACAAGAGCTATAATATAGCTGGAGTCTCTGCCTATTTGCTAAAAACTAATGAGTTATTGCTTTTTGTGAAAATAATAAAAGGATTGCTTTTTTTTTTACATTTCACAAGGAGCTTAGTGGTTGATGTTATGTGTTTTTGGTATTTTCTAGTACCTCAAGCTAGTTGTCTTTTTTTTTTGTCGTTGTTTTTGTTTTGACATTGAAACAAACATACATATATTTTAGCAATGAAAGTGAAATAAGACAATTGATGGAGTAATTTGACATTAGCCTAAACTAGCAATTGCACCTTGGTGTGCATTAGATACGTCAAAGAGGTGTGAAAGGTCAAGTAAATAATTTTTTTGTCTATTAGTTGCATATTGTTGTGTATTAGATGAGGTCAATTGGTAGGCCATTTAGAAAGTTATGTTGATTGTGCAACAAAGGTCTTAATGAAAAAATGATATCTTCAAATCAACTATGTAACCACTTACAAAGATCCAATCAAGAGTGAAATAAAACCTATGAATTACGAAGATAATTAGGCTCATGTTATGTTCATAATATGGAGAGAGGAAGAGATGGAGTGGGGAAGAGTGAGAGAGGGGGTAAGGAGAGATAGATTAAAAGGGTATAGATAAAAATGTTGATGGAGGAAAGGAATATGGAGAGGAGAGAATGTGTGTGTGTGTGTGTGTGAGAGAGAGAGAGAGAGAGAGAGAGAGAGAGAGAGAGAGAGAAGGGTAGAGATCTAGGAGGAGATAGAAAGATAAATATATAGGAAGTGATAAATAAATAGAAATAGTGTGGGAGAGATATTGGGGTCGAGAGAGAGGAAGAGATAATAAGATTGAGATAAACGAATATTTGAGAGAAGTATTGAGAGATAGAGATAAAAAGACAATGAAATATAGAAATAGAGGCCTAAGAATAGTGAGAGGGACAAAATGGGAGAGAATTAGATATAGATATACATAGAGGTAGAGAGAGAATGATAAAGATAGAGAGAGGTAGGGAGATAGAGAGGGAGATATAAAGAAGAAGAGATAGCAAGATATAGAAGAAGGTGGAGAAGGAAAGATAGATCTACATGGTGATATGAAGGTATAGAGAGTATAAGGATCCATTGCCAATATGTACATGTTATGTTTCTTGTAGGGAGAGAGTGGGAGAGGAAGAGAGATGCATATAAAGAAGAAGAGATAAAAGGGGAAGAGATAATATATAAGAAATGATATATAATATAATTTTCAATATTAAAGTATTGCATATAATAATAAATATAATTTATATAATATATTTTTAAAATGAAATATATTAAATCGAATAATAATTTTATGTAAAAATTAAATTTATAACTTTTAATTATAAATCAAGTTTTGTTTTTTTGTCAATGGAGCATGTTTATATCATATTATTTTATTTTATAATATTATACTAGTTAACAAAATTATATTTCTTAATCTAAATTTAAATTTTGAAAAGTATAAGAATATTAAATATTGATATTACAAACAATAATAAGATAAATTGAAAAATAAATTCAATATTAACAAATAATTTTTAATTATAAAATTGAACGTAAATATAGTTAAGCTCTTAAATGAATTAGATTTGAAAAATTAAAACTATATAATTCATGTAAAAGATTAAAAATAAAATAAACTATATTAAAATTTGTACAATTTACATTTTAACTTTTACATTAAAAATTACAAATAAAATCATAGTGAAAAAATAAAAAAGATTTAAAAAAATAATTTTGTTTATGAAGTTTTTATTATCTTTTGATATCATAAATAATGTCAAATATTATTAAATTTTTTTATTTATTTTATAACCAATAATTTATAGGAATTTTTTTATTAATTTTTTTATATTTTATAATCAATATTTTATATGAAATTTTTTATTAAAAGTTCATTTGCTTGCTCAAATATATTAATCTTTCATAAATTTTAAAAAACCCTTGTGT
Organism: Cryptomeria japonica; assembly: GCF_030272615.1. Taxonomy (NCBI): domain Eukaryota; kingdom Viridiplantae; phylum Streptophyta; class Pinopsida; order Cupressales; family Cupressaceae; genus Cryptomeria; species Cryptomeria japonica. Next base: position 37,523,009 of record NC_081413.1, on the reverse strand, counting down.
GAGCTAGCTAAGAATTTTTAAGGTTTCTATCATAAAATTTTATATAAAAATATTAAACAAGAGTGACAATTATCCTTAAGAAAAGTGTTTTTGGGCCCATCAATAATTAAAACTAGCACTTGTATCTAAAAGAGGTTCAAGTGATATGCTGATAGAAAATAAAAAGTTCATTTTAAATATTATATATAGTTCAATAACAATACACATTTATAATCATTGTATCATATAATTAGATATAGATGTTATTTTAATAATTTTTTAAAGTTTCATGAATTTTCTTATTTTTTGAAAAAAAGTAGATTCCCATAAAGAAACAATTCCATAACTTTATCTATTGCTAATAATTATTTTCATTGCACATATTAACTTACAAACAAATATGGATATCTAGAAAGAGTAGCATTCCTTGTGTTAAGAAGACAAAGTTGTCTATAATGCATTTCTTATCTTGATATGAATGTTGCTCAACAATAAGGTGCTATATGGAGGTTGAATCACAAGGAAGATGAAAAGAGATTAGCATAAATTATTTTTAATGATTACAAAAAGTAAAGCTTCAATATTGGTCATGGTTTTGATCTAGTTTTGAGTTAACTATGGTTTGATTCCCAAACCTTTGCAAAATAAAAGAATCCTTGGTGGAAAACTTAGCACAAATTATAGTCTTACCACCGATAACTTTTGAAAAATATAAAAATAAATAAAACATAAAATAAAAATTCTAACAAGAAAATATGATATAATAAACAAAATATGGAGACCCATGCAAAAGAAAATTGTAAAAATAAATGAAAGATTTATATTGTCACTCCACTTGTTTGAACCACAATGTACACAAAGAGTGGCTTTATGAAGCTACCACCAATACCTATCAATACAACATCTTTGAGTGACTTCCCTATTGCACCTACTTGTCAATTTATAAATATTACTATAATAGTAGAATGAATTGAAGTCATAGCCAATCCATTCCTTTTATTTTAACACCTGTAAAATCAATATCTTATTCAAATTTTATCATTGCGCAAGCACCACTCCCAAACATTTCTATAAATTCACTAATTTTATCCAAAATATTCTAGACATCATCAACTACATTTTTCTCACATTTTTCACATCCAATCAATAAATGTATCCTTGGATTCCCTTACAACCTCACGAAGAACAACATGATTTTTTTTGTGTTTATCTATCATAGATATAAAATATGAGACTCCCAGCCCGTGTGAAAATATGATCATTGTAATAGGGCGCGACATCCATATAAGTATAAAGAGTGAAAATTTTGTGAGATGTTGAAGATGTGAATTGCCCTAGTAGACACGTTGGCAAATCTAGAGGCACAGGAAGGACACACAAACTGTTTGCCAGAATGCCCAAAAGAAATTATTGCAAAATGGACTTTAGAAAATTCAGATACTTCCAAGTAATTGGTTGACATAAAAACCAAATTCCCCAACCTTCTATAGTGTCCATAGGCAACATAGCCTTCACAATTGAAAGGTGTTCTGGAATGATTGAACTTTGATTTTCTACCTAAATTGGTGAATTGAAGGGAAATCGAAATGTGTAGACTGGGACCAAGACATCTGGTGAACGGGGAAAGCTTGGTATACAACCCTCAAACATATTGGGCCTGTTGATAGAATGGAGAATTTATAAAACGAAGAATGTGAATCGTTTGGAGATTAAAAAAAGTACTATATAAGGAGAAAGGGAGGCAACACAGGTAGTGTGGGTAGTGGGCTGCATAGTAAGGGATATTGGCTAAGAAAGGGCATACTGCTCCAAGAGGAAAGAGCCCCGCGCAAACAAGAAAGAGAGAAGACAAATGCGTGGCCAGTGAGAATGTTTGATGAACCTGTGTGTGGGTAAAGAAGTGACTATGCACAGAGGAAGTATAAAACTACTTTGAATTAATCAAAGAACACATTACTAGAATGCGATATAAGTTTAAGTTTGCGGATTTTGAACTGAGCAAGAGATGCGTAGTTAGAGAAGAGGGAGGTGAGACAGATGCCTAAGAGAAGGAAAGATTCATGTGAAAAAGAAAATAAATTGAAGGTTTTGTTATGTACATATTGTTTTGCACTGTGATTGAATTTATTCATTGTTGCAATTTAAGAATTGAAGTTCTATGTCTAAGATTGTAAAATTGCAGCGGGAGGGAGTTTTTTTGTCCTGCATCAAGAGTTTTGAAAGAAAGAGAAGAAGGAGCCTAACATGATTGCCAGCTGAATAAGGAATTTGGTTTGTATTAATTGAAATAGAGTATATGCTGGTAAATCTGATTTGGACTCCTGTACATCTTAGAAACTGAATATTAGGAACAAGAAATTATTTCAAATATAGTATATGATTTTGGATCTCAATATATTTAAGTGAGCTTTTCATTTTGTGTATGATATTACAAATTTTGTCCTGCATCAAACCGCCTTGGGAAAACTGTCATGTATCTTCCATTATGGTTCAATTTTTTCAGAAATCTACTTGCAATTCATCAGAAGTTTGATACTGTAGAGAGAACTGTGAGGACGAAAATGAAGATGGAGAGATGGAAAATGTCAAGAAACCAATAGACATCACCTTTCTGTAATCCATCTTTTGGGCATGTTACATAGCTGCTTTCTGTACTAGCATGTTGTACATGTTTAACAACCACCTGAAAGAAGTTTGTCTTGAGCCGGGAAGATGTTTCACGGAGGCTTTTGTCGAACCAGATTTTAATTTTTAAAAGACATTAGAAAATCATTTTAATTTATTGGCCCATTATATTTGATTGGCCACTTATTTTTATTTTAATAAAAATAAACAAAAAGCCCAGGAAAAAGTGCACCAGCCAATGGGGAAAACCTAAAAATAAAAAGAAAAATGATATTAATAGATAAATCAGATCAACTATAGGGTAAACTATAGAATAAATGTTTGACATGACTTTTTAAGAAAAATGAATTGAAAAAATGGTGGAGATGAAAACATTAGTCTCCGCCTATAGATAGGCGGGACTAATAAGAGGCAGTTAACAAATTGATGTTGGAATGATATATATGGTATATATTATGCCAGGTATTGTCCTTTAACATGCCTATGATGCATAAATAATATGTGTAACAGGTAGTGCATAGAGCTTCTAAAGGCTTGAGAACTAAGTTTTCTTTGAATGAGACATAGAGATGTACTATCATGTATATAGTCGAAGTGCGTAGCCACTAGTCTTTAGTATGGAAGTAGATTATGGCCAATATTTTTCTAAAGCTCTATGTTTCTTAGTAAGCCTAGTTTCACAGATCATACTCATAGTTTGAGTCCATTAATGGTGCATGAATCTTGTACGTAATAAATTGTAGCAAGTGGAAAGATTAGGGATTGTTGTGAAAAACAACATTTCTAACTCTCTTTTCGCATTTCTCACTCTCTTTACATGAATAATTTATGCTTAACTGATAGAAACAATATTTGACTGACATTTAGTGTGGGTGCAATACATTGTAATGCAAAGTTCACTTCCCTAGGAACTAGGGTTTCTGATTGGTTAACACTCATACGATAAAAAACAAGAGAGCTTGTAATCTATGATCTACTGGTGATGTTATGTTCTTGGATTACTCGATTAGCCTTACGGTATATAAATCTACAAAATCAAGTTCGGCTTAGTATTTCAAATAACCAAGACATCTTAAACAATTAATTCAAAAACATTTACATATTATCTATAAACTTTTTAACTTTTGATAAGTCATTTCCCTCCGCTTTTTTTCACATTTATTCTTGTCACGACCTTTCTGAATTTCCTAATTTCTGTCGTGGGGTTCTCAACTTCTAGAACCGCTTAATCACCCGACCAACTTGGGGAAGTCTGCATAAATTCAGCACCTCTAGGGAATCGGAATTGTCGTCGCTTTTGAAAGGAGTTTGATGATTTTGGACTTCCCTGATCTCCCTAATTTCTAATATTCCTCAAGTTGTGATGAATGTTGAGTGTCCTCAAGATTTTAAGGGATATCTTCCATTCCAAGTAAGGATATTTTGGAATGTAGTTTCAAGTTATTTTAGTATCTTGGGGTAGCAACAAGAGTGATGGTAAAGATAGGTCATACCTAGGCACCGCCAAATTTAAATAAACCTATCAGGTCGATAGGAATAACTGCTTTATGTCACTTCTCTTGTTGCCTCATCAATTGCCACGTCATGCATTGCCTCCAGGGAGAAAAGTAAGGGGAGATTTTTGAAGTACCATCATTAATGACCATTAAACAACCAAGGACATGAAAAAGGTGGTGGCATGCATTACTTCATTTGAAGTTGTCATTTTTGCAGAAAAGATTAAAGATAGCTAAAGGAGGAAAATGTCATGATTTGCACATATTAGAATGGTTTTGCCTCATGATGGTGACCTTCCACTTCATAACCTAGATTTGATTTGGGCAGAGAAAGAGCAGAAGGATATAGTCCAACAGTTAAGGTCTTTTGCATGGAAAGCACAAACTGATTTCAATGAATATAGGAGCGTCTTTACCATATTAGACAAGATTGTAGAGCAAACTGAACATCATAAACAACCCTTGCTGGGCAAGCTGGCAGTGGGAAGGAACCTGGATAATTAACTTCAACAAGATGGTGCTTAAAGCTAAGAAAGGCCCTCTAGTACATCTGGATATTGAAGAATTGTAGGCAGATATCATCATGGAATTGGCCGACTTTTTCTAAGCTACTGTACTCGATGAGGAAGAGTTTATAGATCTCTTTTTGACACTGATTGAAGAAGAGGAAATAACGAAGGAAATTGACAAATAGATTGCAGAATGACACCCGATGTCGGAGCCTGAGTCTGGTGACTTTATATCTTTGTGGCCTTGTGATGTGATTTGGACTTTGTTGCTTAGTATATCGTTTTCCATTTTGAGAATGGTCATATTAAAGACCATTATCTTTAGTAAATGTTTCCTGAAAACAGAAAATACAGAGGTTAATAGTTATACATAAGTAGATTGGTGATCTTGAAGGATATTTTTTTGGGCAAACTTTGTTTTTCTATTAAGAGCAAAAAACGTATTTAAGAATTTTCTTGTTTATGGCTTTAAATATAGAAAATTTGGTGGTGGCTTCAGATATTCATAATCTTTGAATTATGATGTGTGAATGCTCTATGTTCTTTTGAATGGTTATCTGTGGATGCATCTATATTTGAAGTGGTGAATGGTTTCATTTTTTCTATTGCTGCAAGAAATTTGTCTTTGAATGGTATTTTGTAGCAATCTAGTTGTTTCAAAATCATGGAAAATCTATAAATTATTTGTATGTTGTGCATGCCTTTTCAAATATTTCTGGTTAAAAACTCTTTCCTTATTTTCTTTTTGGTTAAAAGCATTTCAGTTAATTTCTATTCATTGAATATCATCAGAAGGTTGCTGCCACCTTGTAAAATAGGTAGTGAATCAGTCAGTAATTAGTTTGTTTAGACTGGTTCAACTATGGTTACAATTGTCACCTTTGTGGGTGGGAGAATATAGAGTTGGGTGATAAATTCGTTAACCAACAAATTTTTGGTGATTCTACTAGGGAAGACTGAAAATATAAGATTTATGAAAATTAGTGTATCTTGGGAAACATTTTTAATGTCTTCTGATAAGAAGATTGGCGACTTTGTTTACACAGATCGAGAGAAGGGTTTTTAGTTAATTTTAAGTTAATACATAGTTAACACATGAAAATAAGGAAAGATTTCTAGAATTGCATTGTGTGAAATACCCATGCCATGGGACTGGCAAGTGCAACTGAGGGAAAGTGTAAAGTCGATCCTAAAAAACTACTACTAGGTACCTTTGAAGAGGAGAAAACCTCAGAAGAAATTAAAAGGGCTTATGTTTCAAGTTGGTTCTGTCGGGGTTTTGAAAGTGACTTTCGATATGGTATAGTTGATGATAAAGGTCACATCACTAAGGTTGAACTAGAAAAATTCATAAGCATTTTTGGTGGAGTTGAAAAGAAGGAAAAACAACCTCAAGTCACTCCCTAAGATGGCCTCTCATATGCAAGAGAGGATGAAATCCTCCCGTGGTTTGATCCTACGCTTTTGGAATATGACAATGAGATGTCATAATGTACCGCTTGCATGAATCATGTTCTAACCATGGGTAAGTCGGGAAAGGATTCTCTGTCTAAAGGTCCTTTTATTGCCTTTGTTAGCTCTATGCAGGGTGTAACATTAGAAGAATATTTTTTTTATTTTTCCAAAGAGAATTCCCTTACAAAAGGATAGGGATTAAATGGAACCCTTTAAATCCCATGTATTACCTCTCAAAATCCTATAAGGATGCCTAGACGAGAAATAATGGACTCTTTTTGAAGTGATAAGCCCCCAGCCAATAAAACAGCTTCTATTCCTCCATATTTCAGATGAGCCTGAGAAAGGTGTCCTTGAGGATATCTCTAACGATGGTGAATTTATTTCTTTATGCTATCATGCAGAAATGGGAAGTAGAGATGTTCAGTTTCCAAGTGTAAAACCGAGGACCCTTATCGATGATTATTTGTCTATTAATGAAATAATAGATAAATCCTCAACTGTTGAAAGCCTTAAGCTATCATCATGTGAAGTGTTCGTACAGGGTCATGATAGCTATGATATCTTTAAACAAAGCTGGGAGATGTATGATCAGAGATAAGATTCACTTGTTAAATCTTCTCAAAAGGATTATTGTTAGTTATCCCAAGCAAGTCATGAAGAGGTAAAAAGTCTGGTTCCAGAAGCCTATCATGAAGAATGGTTGTTTGGGCATGAATGCATCTACAAAATTTTGTGTAGCCATAATTGGAATCCTGGTCTGGGGATCCTCATCCGACGTAGTTCATCTCATGTCATCTCATGCATCCCAAACCCTCTTTTCCACACAGGTATATATTTCTCTCAACCCATAAATGGTTTCGCTTCAATAATATGGCTCTCCTTCATCACAAGCCCCTTTATGGTCATGTACATATTTAGGTTCTATTTTTGTCTTGTTGTGAGTGCAGTTTGGTTTGCTTTGCATTTTTGCCTCATTAGCCTTGAGTTTTTCCCATTCCCCCCTCCACCCTATTACTAAGCAGTGCCTTTTCCTTCTTTTAGGCCTAACTCTATCACACAATTTTGCATGCACTAGTCCGATTTCTGGAGTTCTCTGTATCCCACCATAGAGAACTCTAGAACTTTGTGGTCTTGTGATGTGATTTGGACTTTGTTTCTTATTAGATATTTTTTTGTTTTGAGAACAATGATGTTCAAAACCGTTATCTTTAGTAACCATTTCTTGGAAATGGAAAATAAAGGGGGTAATAGTTATCAATAAGTAGATTGGTAGATCTTGAAGGATCTTTTTTGGGGCAAACTTGTTTTTTCTCTTAAGAGCAAAACACTTCTTTAAGAATTTTTCTGTCTACTGCTTTGAATATAGAAAATTTGTTGGTGGTTTCAGATATTTGTAATCTTTGAATTATGGTGTGAGAATGCTCTCTGTTCTTTTGAATGTTTATCGATGGATGCATATATATTTGAAGTGGTGAATGGTTTCAGGTTTTCTATTTCTGCAAGAATATTGTCTTTAAATCGTATTTTGTAGCAATCTAGTTGTTTCAAAATCTTGGAAAATCTAAAAGGTATTTGTATGTTGTGCATGCCTTTTCAAATCTTTTTGGTTAAAATCAGTTTAGTTAATTTCTATTCATTGAATATAATCATAAGGTAGTTGCCACCTTGTAAAATAAGCATAGAATCAGTCAGTAATGAGTTTGTTTAGGCTGGTTCAACTATGGTTACATTTGTCATGTTTGTGGGCATGAGAATATAGAGTTAGGTGATAAATCCATTACCCAACACATGTATATTATTGTCCAAATATAATTGAATACAAGATGAAATATAATAATAAGAGATTAAACTTAGTACGCTAGTCATTCAACTCATCATGAAATCTAAAATAAATAATGAAGATTACAACACCATATAGGTAGCTGATTTGTATCACTATATGAGGGTGATCAACATGTATGGGATGGAGTCCTCTTTTAAATTATTTAATAGGAATGAGGCATGAAACCCTTAGGTGTATCACCCCAATTCAACCCCTCATCGACTCCCTGACAATGTTGGAAACATAGAGGAGGCAGTGCCTATGAATGAAACCAGACCTAAGATTTGTTGCAGTCTTGTTGTGCCCGGAATGCCCATTCAAGTCTATTCTCCTCGTTTATTTAGATTAGAAAATATATGATGTAGCTTCCAACATAGTTGGTTCACCCAATTTTTCCACATATCCCAACTCTCCTCCTTAGCATTAAGATGCAAACACCTACCTAGAGTAATTTTTCACTATTATAAGCTCTAATAATTGAGATCTATTTCTTTGCTAGATTAGTTGATGCTAACTCAATGTGAAGTTTGTGATTGGGCACTATAAGAAGCAATATATGAAACTGGTGTCAAATTTGGAATAAATCAATAATATTATGTGTTAAAAAATTAACTAGAAATTTATGAAATATTTGTTATATTAATATCAAAATGCGATTACAAATAGATTGAGAATTTGTTTTGTGTTTATAGTATACAATGTCTTTAGAATTCTAGAGGAATTCACCAAAATTAGCCAATAAAATAAATAATAAGAGAGAACTTATTCATAAGATATAGATGAAAAAAGGGAAACCATCAATGATAAATGTCACATTAGGAATCAGTACCATATGGAGTGCTTATGCATAATCATAGATAGAGATAAATTATCAATGCATTATATTTTGTAACACGTTGTATACTTTGAGACACATACAACTTATGATTGGCTCTAAAACAAAATTTCATGAAAGATCAAGATTTCACGAAAGATAAATTGTTTGTATTGAATCCTCATGAGGGATGCTAGAGGATGAGAATGAGACTGCCTTTGAAGGCATTTCCTGTTTTAATAACTTATTATTTAAACAACGAACTCATTGCACAGAGACATTTTTAGATGCTATTCCCCCTTGTGTTTCTCATGCTGATAATTTAATGCTTATGGCTCCTTTTATGCTTCATGAACTTAAAAAGGTTGTTTTTAGTATGGTGTTGGATAAGGGCCTGGGATTGATGGGTTCACCATTCTTTTCTTTCATAAATGCTAGGATTTTTTGGGTCCTGATATCTTATTGGCACTTGAAGAAGCAAGGATTAATAAAACTATGTTGAAAGAACTCAATCATACTTGGATCACGTTGATTCTGAAGAAAGACAATCCTAAATTTTTTGCAGACTTTTGACCTATTTCTTTATGTAAATCACTTTATAAGATTTTTACTAAGGCTATTTCGGTCTAGTTCGCAAAAATTTATAGGCATTGAGTTTTCATTGATGTCAACCTATATTATAGGCTACTGGTAGAAGTATGTCAAACCAGTATGAATAACATTGAACTGAAAAAAGGAAGATTAACATGAAGGCTTGTCAACTGGTATGGTGGAAGACAAGTAGTTATTCAGACTATTAGTGACTTCACTGGTATGAGGTGAGATGCATGTGTGTTTTATAATCTTGAGTGATAACCGGTAGAGCATAAACCAATTTGGAGGATGGTTGCCTATTTATGATGAAGAGGCTGAATGTTAAAATGATCACAAACCACTAAAGGTGAAGATGTGCTACTAGTGTAGTATGCACAACATGAGGAGAAGGTCTGACTAATAAAGGCTTGTCCTGGTATGAGTTTGATGAATGTTCAAGTGTAAAGCAACCCTATATCGGTGAGCTGAGTGTATGATCGATGACATGCCATGTTGAGCCAAGGTGGCATGCATGCAGAGGTTGGTGAAGCTTCCATCGACATGGTTGTTGAAATAGCTAGTTGACATTAATGAAACAACCATAAATCACGGGATGATAACAGATTGATGCGCGTCAAGGAAGAAAGAGTGACAAAGATATATCAAGGAGTTGTTGGTGCCTAGATCGAAGCAAAGAAATCAGACTACAAGAGGACCTCTAGAAGGAAACAGTTGGATCATAAATGAGTCGACATATTTCAAGGCCACAAGTCATGGTTGGGATTGGTATAATTAGCAAGTATGCATTGGATAATGGAAAATGCATAAACATGCATCCCTCAAATGCTAGTGATTGATCCAAGGTAGATTGGATCAGATCTAGTGCAGATTTGGGAGGGTGAAGGAAACCCTAACCACCCTTAGTTTGAATTGATACTTGGTGGGAAAGCTCAAGTTTATATATGATGACTTCAGGCTGTGATTGATACTGCTATAAAGTGAAGGTAAGTGTGAAATCGCTATTCGAGAGCCAAAGAGAAAAACACTTGATGTGTTTATGAGTAAAGAATAGACCGGTAAGGAGAAGCAGGATAAACTGGTGTAAGGAACAAACCGGTGGAGTGCATAAAGAACACAGAGGTGACAAGATAGTGAAAGTGGTACCTGATAAAGAGTGATCAATTGTGAGTTGAGGATTGAAGACATTGTGAGAGGGGACTTAGAAAAGTTATCATAAAAACCAAGTTGCAGAGTGGGTGGAGAGAATACAGACCGGTAAGGTTGAAACTGACAGAACAAAATATTGTAAGGTTGCAAAACTTAATTTGCAATAGTGTAGAGCTGACAGAGTGTAGAGCCGAGCGTAAAGAGGATCGACAAAGTACAAAGTTGAGGATAGGAGGACCGATAGAGTGTAGAGTCAAGGGTATAAGCAGAAAACCGGTATTGTACAGAGCAAACACAACCAGTGTGGACAGAGTATGATTTACATTGTGATCTGATCAAACTATCAGTAGCTACTTCAGAAAATCATCTTAATGTTGCTTTCTAACTATTGCAAGTTAAATCCCTTAATCAGGTGGAATTTAAAAGGTTCCTTTGTAAAATCCCTTAACTGGGTGACATCTTAATTGATGTTCCTAAGTCCTTTAACCAAGCTACCTTTAACAGAGTAAAGTCACTAACAAGACTTAAACAAAATCCCTTAACTGGGTGGCACCTAACAGTGTCTTTGTAATCTCCTAATAGGGATGGATCTTCACCAAGCATACTGTAGAAGAGTACAAATTTTGTGAGATCCTACTCACACCATGGTTTTTTCCCATTTGGGCTTCCACAAGATAAATCTTGGTGTCCCTATATATCTTTTCATGCATGCATATTCTTCTGTAGTAATTATGTGTATTGATGATTATTAAGATAGTGCAGATTTGAGTGGAAAGTTTTAATTGTGTAAAACTGGTAAGCTGTTGATTCACCCCTCCCATCTCAACAAGGGTTGGGACTAACAATTGGTATCAAAGCATAGGTCCTTAGATTTAGAAGAAGCTTAATATCTTAAGGAAAGATCCAAGATGATGCGAAAGGAGGGTCCTAAGTTCTCTAAGGAGAATTATACCTTATGGTGTGGCATAATGAAGCTTTACCTAAGATCCCTAGGAGAACATTAATAGAATCATGTAATCACATAGTATAATGAACCTTCAGGGGTTCTCACTCCAGATCAGATCAAGGAAAGACAAGAGAATACTTCTTCTATGGATCTGATTGTTAGCACTCTTTCTGATAATGAATATGCTGAGGTTCAAGATTTCAAAACAATTTTTCATGTGGAATAAGCTGAAGACAGTCTATGGAGGAGATCCTCATGTTCAAAAGGATAAAGTAGACAACTTGAGAGGAAATTTTTATGAGATGAGGATGCAGGAAGGAGAAAATATAGAGCAATATAGCAAAATAATAAAGGATGTAGTAAATTCCATTAAAAGTGCTGGAGGAAAGCTTGAAGAGGATGATGTGGTTAGTAAAATCCTAAGAACCTCTCTACCACAATATTCCATAAGGGTTTCTATAATCCAGGAATTCAAATCCTTGGGAACAGTTAATTTATTGCTTGACTCACTAATCAGTAAGTTGACTGCTTTTGAACTAAGCAACTATGACAACTATGCACCATAGATTGATGCTTATTTCAAAGCTTCCATGATGCATGCACCAACAAGGATAAGAAAAGAAACCAAAAGTAGTTCTTCTACAAGAACTAGTCACTCTCATGAAAGTGACAATCTGTTATCTAAAGAACATGAACAAGATGAGATTATAGCTCTACTGGCAAGAATATTTCCAAGTGTAAAAGGAAAGTATAAAGGTAAATTACCCTTAAAGTGATTCTCTTGTAATAAGATAGGCCATATTACATCTAGATGTCCTGATAATGATAGAGATAGGAAGGATAATTTTAGAAGCTACAAGGACAAGAGCAAGAAGGAGTGCTATTTTGCAGAAGGAGGAAATACTGATGAAGAATAAAAAGGATCTGATGGATATGGAATTGCAAATTTGTGGTAGTCAAGGAAGATAACACAGAGGAAGGTGATATGGCACTGATTTCTAGCTCAAAATAGTGAGGAGATTGGGTAATTGACAGTGGTTGCACTCACCACATGACAGGTGACAAAAACAAATTCCTGAGCATGGAGGATTGCAATGGAGGAACTGTGAGATTCGGAAATGATGCTCCTTGTGTAGTAAAAGGTAAGGGATCTATAGCCGTAAATGATAAAACAAATTGTGAAGATGTTTATTAGGTAGAATGGCTAAAATATAGTCAGTTAAGTGTTGTACAACTTAACAATAAGGGTAATCGGTTAGAATTCAATGAAGGAATATGCAAAATAAATGACAAATCAAGAAGTCTGATTGCTACCGGTAAACAGTCTAGAGGTAATATATTTCACCTAAACACCACCATAGGTGGTTGTCTAATGGAAAAGGTAGAAGACAGTTGGTTGTGCCACAAAATATTGTGTCATGTTAACTTTTATAGCATAGAAAAAGTCAGTAAGGCAAAGTTTGTCAGAGGTATGCATAATATAGTGAAACCTGAAAATGCTATGTGTAAAGAGTGTCAACTAGGAAAGTTGACCGGGTCTAGTTTCAGCAACAATTCTTTTTCATCTGAAAATGTGTTGGAATTAGTTCATACAGACGTGTGCGGTCCTATGAGAACCAAGAGTTTCTATGGAGACCGGTATTTTATGTTGTTTGTGGATGAATTCTCAAGAATGATGTGGGTTGTATTCTTGAAGGAAAAATATGAATCCTTTCACATGTTTGAAGTCTGTAAGGCTCTAGTAGAGAGAGGAACTGGTAAGAATTTGAAATGTTTGAGATCAGATAGAGGAGGAGAGTTCACCTCTCAATATTTCATGAATTATTGTAAAGAACATGGGATTATGAGATAGATGTCTGCACCCAGAACACCTCAATAGAATGGGGTTGCTGAAAGAAGAAACAAAACTCTTATTGATTGTGCGAGGACTTTGATGATACAGAAGGATATTCCACACATTTTCTGAAGAGAAGCAGTGAGCACTATTGTGTACACCTTGAACTGAATACAAGTAAAGAAAGGGACAAATAAAACTCTCTATGAATTATGGTGTGGATACTCAAGTAATGTCTGTTATTTAAAAATATTTGGACGTAGGTGATATATCAAGAGTGATGAAGGAGCCTTCTTAGGTTACTCCACAAAGAGTAAGGCATACCAGTGTTTGAACAAAAGGACCAGTAAGATTGTGGAAAGTGCAAATATCAAAGTAAATGAGTACTCTGAGAAAAATAAACAGGATAGCAAGCATAAACTAGAGGACTATAAAGGGTTCGAGTACATTGTACTGTTGGACCCTGCTGAAGAGGGTCATGTTGAAGTGGCAAATGAAGAAGCTTGTGAAGTAGAACCTGCACAACCAATAGAAGAAGCTCCAAGAAATGAATTGGTATTAGTAAAGTATGTCAGAAACAATCAATTTGCTGAAAATATCATTGGTGATAAATATGTAGGAGTACTAACCAAAAGAAGAGCAAGAGAGAATGCCTCTCTGCTCTCCATAATTGAGCCCAAAATAGAAAAGGAGGCTCTAAGAGATGACGACTGGATCAAAGCCATGGAAGAAGAACTAGAGCAGATTGAGAAAAATGAAACGTGGACTCTAGTGCCTAACCTGGAAAACAAAAATGTTATAGGAGCTAAATGGGTGTTTAGAAACAAAATGGATGAAACTGGTAAAGTGATAAGAAACAAAGCAAGATTAGTCTACAAAGGATATGCCCAAGTAGAAGGTTTGGACTATGAAGAAACCTTCACACCGGTGGCCATGGTGGAAGGGGTCAGAATTTTGCTAGCCTATGTTGCTTACAAAAATTTCAAACATTACCAAATGGATGTCAAATCGACATTCTTGAATGGTGTGGTAGAGAAAGAAGTATACATAGAGCAACCAGAAGGGTTTGCATTTGAAGATGGAAGAAATATGGTATGGAGGTTGTAGAAGACTCTGTATGGACTAAAAGAAGCACCAAGAGCTTGGTATGAGAGGGTGCACTCATATCTATTAAGCATAGGGTTCAAGAGAACAAGTGATAACAGTAACCTGTATCTGAATACCAGAGAAGAAAGAAAATATCTAATTGTTGAAATCTTTGTAGATGATATCATCTTTGGAGGAGATGATGAGATGAGTAGAGGTTTTTCAGAACAAATAAAGGAAGACTTTAAGATGTCCATGATCGGTGATAAAAAAAAATCATCGGCCTGCAAGTCTCATAGCTAAAGAATGGCATATTCATTAGCCAGACCAAGTAAATAAGGGAAATTCTAAATAATTTTGGAATGGAATATTGCAAACCTGTTGGAACTCCAATGGTTGCAGGTTCCAAGCTCTATATATATGATGAGTCTCATGAAGTGGATGAGACACTTTACTGGTCCATGATCGTTAAGTTGCAATATGCAGTACACAGTAGACCGAACATAGCACAAGTTGTTCCCTTGGTTTCCTGATTTTCTACAAATCTGAAAGAGACTCATATGGTGGCAGTCAAGAGAATATTTAGATACCTAAAGGGGACTACTGAGTATGGTCTCTGGTATCCACATAAGGGAGACTTCAGCTTAAGTCTCTTCACTAATTCAGATTGGGCAGGGAACATTGATGACAAAAAGATCACTAGTGGAGGTGCATCCTTTTTTGGAGATAGGATTGAGTCTTGGACAAGAAAGAAACAAAATTGCATATCTCAATCCACAGTTGAGGGTGAATATGTAGTTGTTGCAATCAACTGCACACAGATAGTTTGGATAAAGCAATTATTGAAAGGTATCCAAGAAAGGGTGATTGGACCGGTAGTGATTCATTGTGACAACACCAATGCCATTGACATCCCAAGAATCCAGTGATGTATTCCAAGACAAAACATATAGCTATCAAATATCACTACCTATGGGAACATGTTCAAGAAAAGAAAGTGATGTTGGTGATAGTTCTGATACTAAATATGATTAGTACAGATGCCAAGCTAACAATATGAGAGGGGGGGTGAATCATTCAAACTTAATCTTCAATAAAAACAAAAGATTCAACCTCGGTAACCTTATCAGAAAAACAGTAATGCATGCAGACCCATAAATAGATAAGATCACAAACATATAACACCAGATTTAACATGGAAACCCAAATAGGGAAAAACCACTGTGGGATTTCGGACCCACTAAGAAATATACTCTTCTAGAGTATGCTCGGTTAAAAGAAAATCTTGTTAAAGATTACAAACACATTGCTAGAGGTGACCTGGTTAAGGGATTTCCCTCAGATCTGTTAGGATCTTCACCTTGTTAGAAGTGACCTTGTTAAAGGATTTCAAACACTCAATAAGAATGTCACCTTGCTAAAGGATTTTACAAATAAGAATGTTAAGTCCACTCGGTTAAGAGATTTTCTGCTACTTCTAAATATAACAGTAATAAAAATATGTCTACAACTTCACATCAAAAAATGTTGAAGTAGATTCTCATTTGCTCAATACAATCAATTCATAGGACCTATCTTGTCCCTCTGTTGGGCTCTATACTCTGTTATCAAAATAGGTCTTCAAGCTTCTATGCTCGGTAATCACTATGTAGCATCCCTGTGCATACACTTGCCCGCATACATTATTTATCAATAGTTTCCTATTTATAAACAATCTTCCAACCGCTTAATCTCCTTGATCACATTTCCCATGATCAATCATAGCCATCAGATCTTCAATCTTGTCCAGGTTCAATGTATCCTTCGATCTAAAAATGTTTTACCCCACCTTGGAACTTGCATTTTCACCTTGGAACTTGTGTTAGGGTATTGCAGTTCAATCTGAGCTGTAGATCTTCCTGTTGATCTTTCTTTGCCATAGATTCTTTAACAATATTCATGCAATGCTTACCAATCATTTAATCCACTCCAGCTCATCAGCTTCCTTCATTAAATATCACATGTAAACATTTAATGCATTCTGTTATAGCTCGGTTGTAACTTGGTAAATACTAAACTTCACTCGGTAGACATTCTGCCTTCATTAACCGATAGCGATAACCTTAGGGTTTACCGACTAGATTCTTTGCTCGGTAACATAGTATAGTATTAACCTTTCAAACAATAGAAAAAAATGAAAAGAACTAAAAACATAATTTCTTCCTCTGAGAAGCGAATTCCATGCTGTTATATATCAATTCTGTCTCGATCAGAGCATTTTGTCTTCAATTCTTATTCCCTATTTATTGTTTCCTGCACACCTTTAGAAAACCTCCTAAAGTGTGTAAATCAACATCAACTCCTAAAAGATATTCTATAGAGTCATTGAATTGATGCTTTCACCGAACTCGGTCAATGAATGGAAGATAGGGGTAGGACACCTAAATAACTTCTGAGATACTCAAAGTGTCCTTTGGCAGTGGCTTGGTGAAGATGTTTGCAATTTGTTCCTTTGTGATAACATAGTCCAAAACCACTTTTTTCTCTTGAACTTCTTCTCTAAGATAATGATATTTGATAGAGATGTGCTTTGTCTTAGAGTGCCTAATAGGATTCTTTGAAATGTTAATGGCACTAGTGTTATCACAGAATATAGTTACTGGCTCGGTAACTTGCTCATTTATGCCTTCCAATAGTTGTTTGATCCATGCTATATTGGTGCAATTCAGTGCTGCAGCAACATATTCAACTTCTGTTGTTGACTGAGAAACACAACCTTGTTTCTTGCTAAGCCAACTCACTAGTCTTTCTCCTAAAAAGAAAGCTCCTCCACTTGTGCTTTTCCTGTCATCAATGTTGCATGCCCAATCAGCATTAGTATAAACTTTTAAATCAAAAACATTTCCTTTCCGATATACTAAGCCATAATCTTCAGTGCCCTTTAAGTATTTGAAAATTCTTTTGATTGTCGTCATGTGTGTTTCCTTAGGATCTATAGAAAATCTTGCAACAATACCTACTGCATGTGCTATATCTGGCCTACTGTGAACAACATATTGCAACTTTCCAATCATAGATCGGTAAAGTGTCTCATCAACAGATGCAGATTCATCATTCTTTGATAGTTACAGTTGGTAGTCATAGGAGTACTTACTAGTTTTGAATCCTCCATTCCAAATTTCTTCAACATTTCCTTTATGTACTTGGATTGGGTAATGACAATGTCATCTTTGATTTGCAGTATTTGCAGACCTATAAAATATTTTATCTCACCGATTAATGACATCTCAAATTCTTTACTCATTTCATTTCCAAAGTTCTTGCACAGAGAGTCATTTCCACTAAAGATAATATCATCAACAGATATGGCTGAGATCAGTATTCCATTTTCATCATTCTTCATGTACATATTGTTGTTTTCACTTGTTCTTATAAAACCAATTTTGATGAAATATGAGTGCAATCTCTCATACCATGCTTTAGGTGCTTGTTTCAGACCATATAAAGCTTTGTTCAATTTACATACCTGATCATTATTTTCTCCTTCAACAAATCCTTCAGGTTGTTCAATGAAAACTTCTTCTTCTAATATACCATTCAGAAATGCAAATTTGACATCCATTTGATATACCTTGAAATTCTTGTAAGCAGCATATGCCAAAAATGTTCTTACTCCTTCAAGTCTTGCCACAGGTGCAAAAGTCTCACCATAATCAATTCCTTCTTCTTGGGCATAACCTTTGCAAACTAGTCTTACTTTATTCCGAATGACCTCACCTTTTTCATTTAGCTTGTTTTTGAAGATCCACTTTGTACCAATTACATTTTTGTCCTTCAGTCTTTGGACTAGTGTCCATGTGTCATACTTCTTGATTTGATCAATCTCTTCTATCATAGCATTTATCCAATCTTCACTGTTAAATGCCTCTTTCACTATTCTCGGTTCAAATTCAGATATTAGACATGTGTTCTGTCTCAGTTTGTTCCTTGTCATCATTGGATCATTCTTATCTCCTATAATCTGACTTGGTGCGTGATTCCTTCTGACATACTTGGCTAATACAGGCTCGGTAAGCTTTGTATGATCTTCTTCATCACTTGGTAACTGGATATTTTCTTCAGCAATCTTCTCGGTAGGACTTCTCAATTGAACATAGACAAATCCTTCATAATCTTCTGGTTCTTTGGAGTTTCCTTCATCATTTCTTTCTGCAAATTCATCAATTTTCACATTTGCATTTTCTACTATTTTGTTAGATGATTTGATCAGACATTTAAATGCTTTGCTTCTAGAAGAATAACCTAGAAATGTTCCTTCTTCACTTTTCTGATCAAACTTACCATTTCTATCATCTTTGTGAGCATAGCATCTACTTCCAAAGATTTTAAAATAACTTACATTAGGTTTCTTGTCATACCAGATTTCATAAGGTGTCTTCAAAGTTCCTTTCTTCAGTTGTACTTGGTTCAGGGTGTAAACTGCTATGCTTATTGCTTCTCTCCAAAATGTTTGTGGAACTTTCTTTTCAATCATCAAGGTTCTAGTATAATCCATAATAGATCTGTTCCTTCTCTCAGGTATCCCATTCTGCTGTGGAGTTCTCAGTGCAGAGACTTGTCTTTTTATACCATGATCATTGCAAAATAAGTTGAACTCATCCGAAGTAAACTCTCCTCCTCTATCTGATCTGAGACATTTCAGTTGTCTTCCTATTTCATTTTCAACTCTAGCCTTGTACCATTTAAACATTTGAAAAGCTTCTAATTTTTCTTTTAAAAACATTACTGACATCATCCTTGAGTAATCATCCACAAATAATATGAAATATTTATCACCATAATAACTTTGAACTTTCATAGGACCACAAAGATTAGTATGCACAAGATCTAAAATTCCCTTAGAAGGGTAGGACTTACTTGTAAAGCTTGATCTTGTCATCTTACCCATCTGGCATCCTCGGCACATAGCATTCTCAGGTTTTTCAAGACTCTGTAGACCTCTTACTCGGCGCTTCTTACTTATTTTGATCAAATTATCAAAATTAACATGACAAAACCTTTTATGCCATAACCAGGTATCATCTATCCTTGCATATAGACATTTATTCCGAGTTGAGTCAAGATGAAATGTATTACCTCTTGTTTGTGTCCCGGTAGCAGCTAACTTTCCATGCTTGTCATGAACTTTGACAATTCATTTTTCAAACTCTATTCAGTAACCTATGTTGTTTAGTTGTGCTACATCAACAAATTGTATTTCAAACCTTCAACCCAATAAACATCATTACATTTAGCATTGTCAAGAAGTGTTATGGATCCTTTACCTCTTACCGGACATGGTGCATCACTACCAAATCTTACATAGCCTCCATCATAATCATCTAATTTAATAAACTTGTGTTTATCACATGTCATGTGATGTGAGAAACCACTATCTATGATCCAAGAATCATTAGTATTTATATGAGATATTAAAGCTTTTTCTTCATACCTTTCTTCATCTGATCCATCTTTGATAGCCACATAAACAACTTCCTCTGTATCAATTTCATCAATATGAAAAGAACTGAATGCAGATTCAACTTTATTTACTGATGACCCACTATTATCAAAGTTACTTAACTCAAAAGCATGTAGCTTACCAATAGTAGCATCTAAAGAAACTGGCATATTGGGTACAGACCTCAATTCATTGATTGCAGAGACTCGGATTGCATAGGTAGGTAGAAGGGTTCTCAGCATCTTACTTGTTACATCCTTTTCTTCAATAGTTCCTCCTGCTCGTTTGATTTGATTTACAATCTCCTTTAGTCTTGTACTATACTAGGTTATGTTCTCACCTTCATTCATCCTCATAGATTCAAGTTGTCCTCTTAGACTATCCACTTTTGCTCTTTGAACATGTTCATCTCCACCATACACAGATATGAGCTTAGTCCACATTACCTTTGCATCAGTACATCCTTCTAGATCATTAAACTCTGAGTCAGTCAATGCAAATGTTATTTCAATCATTGCTTGAATATGTTCTTGTTTTGCCTTTATCTCTTCCATTATCAATGGATAGGTGCTCGGTGTGATGAAATCATTCTCCAGATAATAGACAACATATTCTCCAATTCTTGATAGATGCAGCTTTGTCCTTTTCTGCCATGTAGAGAAACGTGACTTATTCAGCTTCGGTGCATCCCTCTTATACATCTTTTTGGATCTTTAACTCAAGTGCCTTTAAACTTTTCTTCTAGAGTCCAAAGCTCTGATACCAATTGATAGTTCTGATACTAAATATGATTAGTACAGATGCCAAGCTAACAATATGAGAGGGGGGGGTGAATCATTCAAACTTAATCTTCAATAAAAACAACAGATTCAACCTCGGTAACCTTATAAAAAAAACAGTAATGCATGCAGACCCATAAATAGATATATAGCACCAGATTTAAAGTGGAAACCCAAATAGGGAAAAACCACTATGGGATTTCAGACCCACTAAGAAGCATACTCTTCTAGAGTATGCTCGGTTAAAAGTAAATCCTATTAAAGATTACAAACACATTGCTAGATAAGACCCGGTTAAGGGATTTCCCTTAGATCTGTTAGGATCTCCACCTTGTTAGAAGTGACCTTGTTAAAGGATTTCAAACACTCAATAAGAATGTCACCTTGCTAGACGATTTTACAAATAAGACTATTAAGTCCACTCGGTTAAGAGATTTTTTGCTACTTCCCAAAATAACAGTAATAAAAATATGTCTGCAACTTCACATCTAAAAATGTTGAAGTGGATTCTCATTTACTCAATACAATCAATTCATAGGACTTATCTTGTCCCTCTGCTGGGCTCTATACTCTATTATCAAAATAGGTCTTCAAGCTCCTATGCTCAGTAATCACTATGTAGCATCCCTGTGCATACACTTGCCCACATACATTGTTTATCAATAGTTTCCTATTTATAAACAATCTTCCAACCACTTAATCTCCTTGATCACATTTCCCATGATCAATCATAGCCATCAAATCTTCAATCTTGTCGAGGTTCAATGTATCCTTCAATCTGAAAACATTTTACCTCACCTTGGAACTTGCATTTTCACCTTGGAACTTGTGTTAGGGTATTGCAGTTCAATCTGAGCTGTAGATCTTCTTGCTGATCTTTCTTTACCATAGATTCTTTAACAATATTTATACACGTCTTACCAATCATTTAATCTGCTCCAACTCATCAGCTTCCTTCATTAAATATCACATGTAAACATTTAATGCATTCTGTTATAGCTTGGTTGTAACTTGGTAAATACTAAACTTCACTCGGTAGACATTCTGCCTTCATTAACCGATAGCGATAACCTTAGGGTTTACCGACTAGATTCTTTGCTCGGTAACATAGTATAGTATTAACCTTTCAAACAATAGCATATGTAGGATATCAAAATAATCTAAGCATCATGATCTCATCATTGTCTAACTCGGTAATAGTTGCCCATTGAATAACTTATCCACTTATTCATCATATTCTTTCTGTGTCTTTTATGGACATCTTTGTACTCATCAAATCATACTTCTTAAGATATGGCAACATCACATTGAATTAGAAAATCAATTTCTTGACATCAATGACAAAATAATAATATTAAGACAGTAATCATCTTTAATCAGTTATATCCATAGTCATCAACAACCTTCACAATATCCTTATTGAAATGCCAACAATCTCTCATTGTAATTGGAATGCCAACAGTTGGAGTATATACCAACAAAAGAGCTAGTGGCTGATATCTTCATTGAACCCCTACAAAAGGATTCCTTTGAATATCTCAGAGGTAAGTTAGGGGTGATGCCCCTACCCATAGTAAAGTAAGTAAAAAGAGCTCTATATCAATCTGCTATGATTTCTTTAAAAAGAAAATCTCTAAGACTGGATTGATAAGTGTGGACTACTCCGGTTAGGGGGAGCAGTCTTGTAAGTGTACTAAAATGCATCTTTGGCATTATTGTCAAAGGGGGAGATATAATTATAGTGTTTGAGCATCGGTAAGTAGTGATTGAGCTGAAGTTGCTAAAACAGAGTATTACCAGTGTTAGGAGGAGATATTCATTACTCAAAGAAGAAGTAATGACCGGGTTAAAAAAATGAAGAATGTACATGCAACTGATAAGTCAGACTCTGAAGTGTTGCCATCAAAGCCAAAGGGGGAGATTATTGGCATTGACAAAACTGGTTAATCTAGAGAACCGTTATATGTGCTAAGATTTGTCATTGATCTATAACATTGACCGGTGGAGTGGTATCGATGGAAGTGGTGTGTCTCAGTAGCAAAGGTGATGACTTGTAAACACATGGAAACAACATTAGAAATAGATGACCAAAGTTCAATCAGCTCAAGGAAAGGTAGACTAAGCTAACCAGTCTATCACTTAAGAAGATCGGTGTTGAGATAGGATCTTCATGTTGGTCATTCTAATAATGATGAAGTCACAAAAGGTGACTTAGGAAAGAAGGATTGAGGCTGTATGCAAACCAGAACCTCACTGGCAAATAGGGAAGGAGACTTGATGCTAGCACAAAAAATTGGCAATCAAAGGATGAACCGGTAATATAGAGCGGACTGGTATACCGGTACATAGGTAAGGGAAAAGGAATATAGGTGATCACCATAAATATCAGATCGATGATCAGTTATTTAGTTGCGGTGGGAAAAGGTGAGTTGGTGAGGTTGTGTCTACACCAAACTAAGAGTTGGTGAAGTAAACTTTAGTCATCATGCAATTAAGCCATGATTACTTGCAGATTTTCTGGTTCACATTGATATGACTGAACCCAACCCAAAAATCACTATTTTGGGGGGATGCAGTGGCAAAATTGGTTGAGTAGTTGGTGGAATTTTTGCATGTCATGCAGAGAAAGAGCGGGAAGATTTGAATTCAAAATCTATCAAAAATATTTGATTGCATTGATTAAGGAAACACTTGAAGGTGAAGACAAAGAATGTATAAAGTATTTCAAGTTCATTTAAAATATTTTTTATCATAAAATTTGCAAAGTATAGATCATGTGCAAAGAAATCCAAAAAGTGCAGAGTAGAGTGTGAGGAAGTGCTAAAAGATTTAGCAGAGCAGAGAGTGTATGAGGTAGACCGACAAACTACAAATTCGGGCATAGGAGGACCGATAGAGTGTAGAGTTGAGGGCAAAGAGGACTGCTAGAGTGTAGAGATGAGGATAGGAGGACTAGCAGAGTGTACAGATGAGGGTAAAGAGGACCTGTAGAGTACAGAGCCAAGGATAGGAGGATCGATAGGGTGTAGAGCCTAGGGTATAAGCAAAAAATGGTATTGTCCAGAGCAGACACATATGATGTGGATAGAGTATGATTTATATTGTGATATGATCAAGCTACCAGTAGCTACTTCAATAGATCATCTTTCTATTGCTTTCTAACCATTGCAACTTAAATCCCTTAATCAGGTGGACTTTAATAGGTCCCTTTGTAAAATCCCTTAACCAAGTGACATCTTAATTGATGTTCCTAAGTCCTTTAACCAGGCTATGTTTCATAGGGTAAAGGAAATAACAAGCCTTAAACAAAATCCCTTAACTAGGTAGCACCTAATAGTGCCTTTGTAATCTCCTAACAGGGATGGCTCTTCATCGAGCGTACTCCAGAAGAGCAAATTTTGTGAGTTCCTACTCACACCGTGGTTTTTGCCCATTTGAGTTTCTACAAGATAAATATTGGTGTCATTGTATATCTTTTCATGCATGCATATTAGTCTACAGTAATTATGTGTATTGATGATGATTAAGATAGTGCAGATTTGAGTTAAAGTTTTTAATTGTGTAAAACTGGTAAGGTGTTGATTCACCCCTCCCCTCTTAGAATGAATTGGGACCAACAGAAAGTTGTTTGTGGTACCAAAGATTAGGCAATGTGAATTTTGATAATCTGGTTAAGATAAGAAAGAACCAGTGTGTGAGAAATATACCTCAGATCATAAAACCTCTAGTGCATTTTATGATGAGTATGTCAGAGGTAAGCAAGCAAAGGTCAACTTTAGAAAAAAAGAATATAATACCTAAAGACCATTGGAGTTGATACATACTGGCTTATGTGGGCCAACAAGGACAAGATCATTGGTCGGAGAAAATAATTTCATGTTGTTCATAGATGATTACTCAAGAATGACTTGGGTAACCTTCCTACATGATAAGTCACAAGAATTTTAGAGATTCAAGATTATCAAGAAGATGGTGGAAAATGAAAGTGGATATTGGGTAAATTGCTTAAGACCAGACCAGGGTGGATAATTTTGTTTCAATGAGTATGTTGACTACTGTGAGAGACATGGAATCCCAAGACAGTATTCACCCACAAGGACACCTCAACCAAATGGGGTGGTAGAGAGGGAAAATAGGACAGTGAAGTAGATGGCTAGGACAATGTTGAATGAGGCCGACATACCAGATATATACTGGAAGGAAGTAGTTCATACTGCAGTCTACACATTACACCAGGTACAATCAAGAGTGAACAGAAGAATGACTCCTAATGAGTTATGGTATGAAAGAAAACCATCACTCAAGCACATCAAAGTGTTTGGAAGTAAGTGTTTCATCAAGAGAGATGTTGACGGATTAGGAAGTTTTGATTCTCGAAGTGATGAAGGAATCTTCTTGGCATACTCAACCAACAGTAAACCCTACAAATGCTACAACAACAGATTGAGAAGGGTGGTTGAGAGTGTAAATGTGAAAACAAATGAAGACTCACATAGACGAAAATCTGGACCGACACCTTACATTGATGATTCAGATGTTGAATATGAAGAACAATCTAACAATGGACCAGCAAAAGATGCAACAGACAAGATCCCCAACCAGTATGTGCAGAAGAATCATCTGGAAGAACAGATCATAGGAGATAGGAATGAAGGTGTGGAGACTAGAAGGAGATTAGCCAGGGAAAGTGAGTAAGTAAATTTCTACCTCATGACATTTGATGATGCTAGCAAAAGTGAGAAGTGGGTAGAAGCCATGGATGAAGAATTGAGACAAATTGAGAAAAATTAGACTTGGGAACTTGTTCCTAGACTAGCAGACAAAAATGTCATAGGTACCAAATGGGTCTACCAGAACAAGATGAATGAAGAAGGTAAGATAGTCTGGAATAAAGAAAGGCTAGTTTGCAAAGGGTATGCTCAAGTAGAAGGTATTGATTTTGAAGAAACCTTCACACCGGTGGCTATGTTAGAGGCAATAAGAATGTTTTTAGCTTTCTCAACCTACAAGGGATATAAAGTGTATCGGATGGACGTAAAATCTTCTTTTATCAATGGTAATCTTGAAGAAGAGGTATATATGGAACATCCAGAAGGGTACTTGTTGCATGAAGATGAGAGTTTTGTATGCCGGTTGAAGAAAGTCTTGTATGGTTTGAAGCATGCTCTTAAAGCATGGTATTTCTGCTTAGACAAATACTTGAATGAGCAAGGATTCGAGAAAGGGAATGTAGATAACAACTTGTATTTCAAGGTAAATGGAGGTCACATGATTATAGTTGTTGTATATGTGGACGATATTATCATTGGTGGAGACAAGGACATCATGCACAAACAATTTGCAGATCACATGAAGGCATAATTTGAGATGTCCATGTTGGGTGAGTTGTCCTATTTTCTTGGTTTGCAGATCTCACAACAGGAGAAAGGAATATTTATCTCCCAAACCAAGTATGATAAAGATATTCTAATGAAATTTGAAATGGAGGACAACAAACTGGCAAGTACTCCCATGGTAACTGGTTGTAAGTTGAGCAGACTAGACGAGTCACTCGAAGTTGAGCAAACACTGTATAGGTCAATGATTGGTAGTCTTTTATATCTAACAACATCTAGACCAGATATTGTACAAGTTGTTTGTATGGTAGTGAGATTCCAAGATGCTCCTATACAGTCTCACCTAAATGCAGTCAGAAGTATATTCAGGTATCTGCAAGGAACTATCAACTATGGTCTGTGGTATCCAAAGAAAGGAGACTTCTATTTGCAAGCTTATACTGATGCAGATTGGGTAGGAAGTATAGATGACTGAAAAAGTACAAGTGGATGTGCTTTCTATTTAGCAGACTAGTTAGTATCATAGCACAACAAGAAAAGTGATAACTTTAAGAAACCACCCCTCAAAAAATTGTATAAAATCTTGGTGAATATTTTTTTTTTCTAAAAATAATAATAATGTTTTTTGGCGAATCCTTCCTTTTTATTAAAAAAAAAATTAATTCTATTGGTGAATTTTTTTATATCAATTTATTTTGGTAGAAAATATTGGCAAATCTTGGAAAATAATCATTGTATGCATTAATTACTATTGCATTTCCTTTCATTTAAAAATAATCTTTTATAAAAAAGTAAAGGCATGAAGATTGAAATGATTAATGAGTTTAAGGGTTAGACTATTCTTTATTTGATTTCTACCATTAACTTAAAAAAATCTAGTAGCCCTCTTTCTATTTTGTGAGATAAAATTTACAAACAATTTGTAATACTCATGGGGCCAAAAATTGCTTTTAGACCATTAGTTTTCATTGAAGTCAACAATTCAAAAGCAATTTCAAACCCCATGAGCATTACAACTTGTAGGTACATTTTACCTCATGGAATACAATGAAGGTCATTAGATTATATTTTAAATCAATGGTGGAAACAAAAGATTGTTGATATAACCCTAAAGTAAGTAATAATTATGATATATTATTGGTGAATTAATTTGGATTTCTACAACAAATTATAAAATGTTGGTGAATCTAATCCAATCATGTATCAAATATTGTGGCGAATCTTTAAGTTAAAAAAAATTAATAAAATAAATTCTCTGGCAATTTAAATAACATTAAAATAAAAATTTGTAAAAATTTGGCTATTTGGGTCACCTTAAAAGTTGAAATTATTAGCCAAATTTGATTCCCAAATTTAATGAAATAGCCAATGGGCAAATAATAGCCACTAAAGTTTTCACTGAACAAGAAGCAATATTAAGTGTCATTGTCTATTGTTGAGGCAGAGTATATACAAGTTTCTACATGTTGTTCACAAGTTTTATGGATGAAGCAGACAGTGAAAGACATACAGGTGGAGATACCAGAACCTATTCCAATCCGGTGTGATAACTCAAGTGCAATCAACATCTCCAAGAATCCAGCAATGCACTCAAGAACAATACACATTGCAAACAAGTATCACTTCTTGAGGGAGAAGGTAGCAGACAAAGAGGTCATAGTAGAATATGTTCCCATAGGAGAGTAGATTGCCAACATATTTACCAAGGCACTTCCTTCAGGTCCATTTGAGTACTTGAGACAAAAGATGGGAGTTGTCCCACCATCCGCCAACACTTAAATGCATAGGAGAATACATGATTCAGGGGGAGTCACCCACTGTTACTCTCTTATGACTCTTGAATCATGAAGCATGGACATAGGGGGAGATTGTGTCCTAATCGGGTGTAGTCAAGAGAAAGATTATTGGTGTTAGACTAAGGTTCCCTTTGCCATTATTGTTAAAGGGGGTGAGAAACCAGAAAAGAAGACAATGTTGGCATCAATGCCAAAGGGGGAGATTGTTGGCATTGAGTTGTCATTGATGTCAACCAATATTACAAGATACTGGTAGAAGTATGTCAAACCGGTATGAAGAAGATTGAACCGACACAAGGAAGATTAACATGAAGGCTTGTCAATCGATATGATGGAAGACAAGTAGCTATTGAGACTATCAGTGACTTCACTAATATGAGGTGAGATGCATGTGTGTGTTAGCATGTTGAGTGATAACTGGTAGAGAATAAACTGGTTTGGAGATTGGCTGCCTGTTTATGATGAAGAGGCAAAATGTTAAAATGATCACAAATCACCGGAGGTGAAGATGTGTTACCAATTTAGTGTGCACTACTGGTCAGCAGGAGGAGAAGGTCTCATCAGTAAAGGCTTATGTCAATATGAGTTTGGTGAATGTTCAAGTGTAAACTAACCCTATTTTGGTGAGATGAGTGTATGGCCGATGAGATGCCATGTGGAACCGAGGTGGAATGCATGCACGGGTCGGTGAAGCTTCCATTGACATGGTTGTTGAAACACCTAGTCAACATTAATGAAACATCCACAAATCACGTAATGATAACAGATTGATGTGGCTCAAGGAAAAATGATTGACAGAGAAATATCAGGGAGTTGTTGGCATATGGATCAAAGCAAAGAAATCAGATTACAAGAGGACCTCGAGAAGGAAATAGCTGGGTCATAAATGAGTTGACATATTTCAAGGCTGAAAGTTATGGTCGAGATTGCTATCTTTAGAAAGTATGCATTGGATAATGAAAAACGCATACAGATGCATTCCTCAAATGCAAGTGATTGATCCAAGATAGATTGGATCGAATCTATTGCAGATTTGGTTAGGTTAAGGAAACCCTAACTGTCCTTAGTTTGAATTGATTCTTGCTAGGAAAGCTCAAGTTTAAATATGATTATTTTAGACTGTGACTGTTGTCATTGCAAAGTGAAGGGAAGTGCAAAATCGCTATTTGATAGTCAAAGAGAAAAACACTTGAACTACTTATGTGTAATGACTAGACTGGTAAGGAGAAGTAGGATAAACCGGTGTAAGGAACAAACCGGTAGAGTGAGCATAGAACATAGAGATGACAAGCCAGCAA
This sequence comes from Cryptomeria japonica, assembly GCF_030272615.1. Taxonomy (NCBI): domain Eukaryota; kingdom Viridiplantae; phylum Streptophyta; class Pinopsida; order Cupressales; family Cupressaceae; genus Cryptomeria; species Cryptomeria japonica. The sequence continues at coordinate 37,494,012 of NC_081413.1, read as the reverse complement.
AAGAAGCACCTAATAAAGAGTGATCAAGTGTGAGGTGAGGAGTGAAGACATTGTGAGAGGGGACTTAGAAAACTTATTAACAAAGCCAAGTTGAAGAGTGGGTGGAGAGAATACAGATTGGTAAGGTTGAAAATGATAGAGAAGAATATTGTAAGGTTGCAAAACTTCATTTGTAACAATGATTTCATTTGTAGAACTGAGTTTTATATTGTTTTCACCGAGTTGGAGCTTAGTGCAGGGGTTGTAGCTCCTTTAGGTTGTAGCCTATAAATTGTGCAAGGCTTGGTGCTCCTTTGAGTTGATGCTCATAAATCAGGGGCTAGTGCTCCTTTGGTTGGTTCCCTAAATATTGTAAGCAGAGACTCTTTGTGAGGCTGGATTGGAGCAGAAGATCTCTAGCAGCTATTCTCACCGAGGTTTTTCCCACTTTCGATTTTCCTTGTATATCCGGTGTTGTGTGATGCATTCTTGTGCATTTGTTATGTTAATGTTTTAGCAAGTCCTTTCACACACCTTGTTTGCACTGTTTGGGCTACCGGTTAGCACTCAATTTGTTTTAGATATTATCTATATCTCCTTGGTGAAGAAAAAGTTTTTGAATCACTGATTCACCCCCATCTTAGTGATTTATTGTGTCCAACAAAATTCTCCCCAATATCATTTTTGAGGAACAAGGTGGGTTTGTTCCTGGTAGGGAGACCCCAGAAGGGGCCATTTTGGCTTATGAAATTTTACATTCTATTTGTTTATAGAATATTCCTGCTATGATTCTAAAATTAGATATGATGAAGGCTTACGATCGGGTTGATTGGGATTTCCTTGTTAAGGTTCTTAAGAGATTTGTCTTTCATGCAAATTGGGTCAAGTGGATATACTCTTGTATATCCTCTCCCTCATTTTCTGTCATCATCAATGGGTCTCCTAGAGGTTTTCTCTCATCATCCAATGGAATTAGGCAAGGTGATCCCCTCTCCCCCATTCTTTTCATTCTTATGGCAGGGGGTCTAAGTAGGGCAATTTGTCATGCTAGGACTTGGGTTATGAAAGGGTATCATTTTGGAGACTAGTAATGAATCTTATACTCATAAATTATTTGTGGATGATACCCTCCTTTTAGATGAAGCCTTTATGACCGAATCTCGCAATATTAAACAAGTTGTTGATGATTACTCTTTGGCTTCTAGTCACTTGATTAATCCTGCAAAATCCAAGATCTTTTTTTTTAAAGTCCCTCTTTTGGTTCAGTGTTGTTTGTTGCAGTTTTGGGGATTTTGTTTTGGGGGAATTCCCTTGTCTTTATCTTGGGGTTCCTTTCTACGCTGGTTCAGAAAATGGACGTCAGCTTTAAGCATGCCAAAGAGTTCTATTCAGGAACTCCAGTCTGTCTTGAGAGATTTTCTTTGGGCAGGAAATATGTCCCAAAAGCAAAAGCTTCCTTTACTTTCTTGGGATAAGGTTTGTGCACCTAAATCTGACCATGGTGCAAGTATTAGAGACCTTTCTCTTCAAAAAAAAGAACTTGGGGCTAAGATTTTATGTAAATTGTATTGTTCTATAGATTCCAAATGGGCTAAGCTTATGAGGGCTAAGTATCTTGACTCTGATTATCGGGAGAGGATTTTTACTACCTTGTTTCTTCCTCGTGGTTTTGCAATGTGGAATTTTATTAGTTCTTGTCGAGACCTTATTCTTCTTTCATTGTCTTAGTTAATACACAATGGTACCAAGGCACATTTCTAGGAAGGCTCTTGGAACGAGCATAAACCATTGTGTCATTTTCGGGATTGGTCACCTTTGGATGCTCATTTGAAAGTTGTTTGGGGTAATGAAGTTTGTCATTACTTTTATCTCAATGATGGAGCTATTGTTTGGAAGGATTTTTCTATGGTTAATATTGTCTCGAGTTTGCTATCTCAATTACGCCATGAGTTGAGTTCTTGTAGTATTATATATTCTCTTCAAGAAGGTGAACTCATTTGATTGGGTTCTCAGTCTGGGCAATATTCTATCAAGGCTGGTTATGAATCTAATTTTTCTGCTCACACAACTGATCATTGGCCTTCTAGATTATTGTGGGATGCTTCTTGTCTTCCTAAGGTTGAGGATTTTGCATGGTTGGCCATTCAGGACAGAGTATATAATATAGTTTTACTTGATTGATAAATTAATAGCATATTTTTATAAAAAAAATTGACAAAATAAAACATGAGTTAATGAAATATTTTTTCTTCTTTTAATTGATTAACCATCACAATTTTGTTGTAGGTCTTATTCATCTTTGTTCTCATACATTTCTTATAATCAAGGAACTCATTTATATTTAGGCACTTTTATAATTAAAGTTGTATGAAAATATGAGGAGGCCACTAAACCTTACCTCTTGTTGGATGGTAATGACTTTTATGAATAATCATCTATCAATCAATAATCTATGTTGTGGCTACATCTTCCTTCAAGATCAACAACTTGTCTAGGCTTTATGGATTCAATTTTGCAATTAACTCTAAATTATATTTATTTTAGAATTACCAAGAATTTGTGCTTCTATCCTAAGGCAAAATTAATATATCAATTCTTGAATGAAAATTTAGACTTACAAAAATATTATTGATTTAATTCATCTCAATATATTTATTGTATCAAACCTTGATGAAAGAATTGAAAATGATACCTCGAAATACATTTTACCAATTACAAAATTTATAAGAGATATAACTCTTCATCTACTGATATAACAATGATAGTTTTTCTACTAGTATAACTCTCCCTACATGATAACTTTGTTTTTTATTTTCATGAACTGAACTTGATCTTATTCTACATGATAACTTTGTTTTTTATTTTCATGAAGTAGAAATTGGGCAAAGCTGCGTTACTCTAAGCATTTTGATAACATGACTAATTGTCTACACAACCACAATCCTCTACAGGTCGTTTGGAGGAAAATGGGGTGCCAGAAAACAATCATCTGCACATATTTGGGGCCAGCCTTAAACAACACACACTAAGCGCTGATCGCGCTTAGGTGGCTGAAGTGGGGCCCGGCCGTAATCCATGCCCTCACTTCTTTCGTTAACTCATTCTGTTTGTTAAATGCTCCTGAATTTTAAATTTTAAACCTCCCGCCCATCCACATATGTCAAGTTGTTGTGCTACAAGAGTAAATGGGCTAAAAGCACGAAGGATATGAGATTAAAGAGATACATGTATCCAAAATGTATGCAAAATGTAGTGCCTTTGATTATGAACATTTGTTCTTCCCTACCATAATCTTTAGAATCTCGATCAAACTTTACTTCTTTTAAGTGGCCTCACCTTTCATTAGAATTTATTACTTCAACATTATATTTCCCACTCTAATTTGAAAGTATTATTTTTTATCCTTTCCTACTAATTTTTGTTCCATATATTTGACTAGGATTCTAGTTTGGTGGTCAATTCTACAACATCCTTATATGAAGAGGAAATAGGAAATATTCTGATCTATTTTTATTATAATGTGAAGGGTTAATCATAAAATAAATTGTTTGATTTATTTCTTTTATGTTAAGGTTTCTTCTAGTTTTCTAACCACACCTTTAGACATTTGTTCATTATGTTTTACTAATTGCTCCTTAGTTTTTGTCATCTTGGATATTTTATTTATGTTTTTTTATTTATACATTAGATCAATAGAAATTTCTCAAAAATAAGCCACTCAATTCTTTCCACGCTTTGCCATGCTTAGGGCATTCTTTAATGCACCATCTTAGTTTTTCTTTTAAGAAGTTTGTATTTAAATTTTTAAGAAACTGTACTTGGGAACTAGGGTTTAGAATTACCACATAGTGACTTACTTTTAAAAAGTTTGTATTTAAATTTTTAGGAGTGTGAAAGGAAAAAATGCAAACAGGAGAAAGAATTGGCAAAAGGGATACTTAATACTGATGGAAGAGGTAGTGGGATCAAGGTGTAGGTAAATATAATACCACTAAATAATACAGATGAAAAGATAAAGGAAAGGGATTGGGTATTAGGGATATAGAGTTATAGATGTAGTATTTGGTAAAGGAAAATAGAAAAATCCAAAAGTGTATGACTTGAGAGAAATGAATTAGGGATAATTAATATAGTGTTCCTAATGCTGGAAGAGAAAACAACTAGGAAAATAGGGTGGAAGAGTTTCAAGGGTTAGTGATTAGTTTTACCACATACCTTAAATAACTTTTTGAGCTTGATGGTATGAATAACCATACAAGTATGAGCCCCATAAGGAGCAAGGGAGAAGGGATGTGGAGGGAGGGAAATGTGTAGGGGAAATACTAAAAGCCCAAGATTTTGAGACTTAAAGGAAAATTGAACCCTCAAATTAGGAATTAGGGATGGTGAATACTCAATGCTTAATGAGAGAAAGAATGGAAAAGACTAAATGGAGAATAATGTAGGTTCATGGATTATTATTTTATCTTAAGAAGTACATGATTATATGGAGACCTAAAATCCTTGGGCCCAAGAGAAAGACATAGTAAGTTGTGGAAGCATGGAGAAAGCCATGATATACCTAATTAAAAAATTACTATGGCATTATTAAAGACTTTACATCATTGAACCTTGTAAAGGGGTAGTGGTTTTAGTCAAGGCTATTACATTTTACCTCAAAGAGTTTTGGTGATACTTACTTTGACAATATATCCATGGGGTTTAGATAGTTAGCTCTAAATAAATTTTGACCTATGTAGGCATATACTTTATTGGTACCATAGAAGTGACCTTGAGCACCTATCAAGAATGTGGTTGAATAGGGAGTGCATCTAATATAGCTTTGTTCAACATTAAGGCACATTTTATATATTTTGCATTATTTTTCTTTCAAGTCTTATTTATAAACAATATTTCTATGATCACTTTCCTACTTCATGATTCTTTCAAGTTCTTGATCTAACAAATTTTAATTGTTGGAAGTAATTTGATAAAATACATCAAATTCTTGTTCTTCAAGCTATGGACTTACTCTAGCTATTTTCTTCCTTGTGAAATTTGATGGAAAAATATTTGATTCTATCTACTTTTGAATCTTAGCAATACTGCTTAAATGTGCATCTACACTTACTTGGAAAGATAATATTCATCCTAATAATGCATAATTATATTATTATTTTCCCTTACTAATTACCTACAATTCTAGCTAAAGATATGTTGTGCCTTGCATAAAACCTCCATTTTTCCAAAAAAAATGATGAATCTATTTTCTCTTTTCAATTTTATTGATCAAATGTTCTCCTAGCTTTAAGTGTTCTATTTTTCCTTGGTTCTTGATGATTTTATTATATTGTGAGATCTAAATACTTGAGCTAGTTAGAATTTTTTGATATGAAATATTAATTTTGTGGTATTGAGATTTGATTTGGGTTCTAATATCCACCTCTTGTTTGTATTTCCTTTCTTAGCTAGTTGCCAAGTTAGTATCACTAGAATTCTCAATTTGAGTGCTTAATGAGATTTTTTTTTAAATCCTCACCTAGTTATCATTACAAAGCTACAATTATCAAGTAGGTAGGATCCATAACCCTTGTAAAAACTATATGAGGAAATGTTTTGGTGTGTAACACATATTACAAGGTCCAACATATGTGATGTGTGATATCAAACCCCCTATAGTTATCACAAAGAAAAAAGTATACTTTGAATATGTGTAATTAGTATTTGAACGTGGATTTAAATTATTAAAACATCATTTCTTGTTGTATTTTAATATTAGAGCTAACTAACTATAGTGTTTTACAACTCATTTTGAATCTCAATGCTAAAGAAGGATCATAGTTATGAAAACCCTTTATTTCTACATGCAAATCTTGATAAATGTGTCCTGACATATTAGGAATTAAATATAAAATAAGTTTTAAATACATACCTCTTCAACCATGGGCAAGGATCATAGATCTACAAGTGTTACTTTTTGTGAGATTCCTAAAAAAATTATTGTGATTTATTTTAGTATAGTGGTTTATTTTTAAAGATGCATGCAAGTATAATCATGTAGAATACATTTGGTTTTCTTTATGTAGTTGAAATTTCTTATGTAAAGGTCAACATTGTTGCTTAGATTGAAGAAATTCATTGAATCCATAAAGATACTTATTTTGTATTAGTTAGCACCATTAGGGCGTATGTATGGTTGTGGAGACAAATACAATTGTTCATCATTCTACATGAGAGTTCTACATAGCAAAGATGATTGTTTTATTTGGTGGTTAACATTTAACTCTCATAGTAATTGAAAAAAATATTGAAAGTAATTTCAACAAACTCTAGATAGTGAGTTATCTCTTCCTTACCAACCCTATGATTATAAAGTGTAAAAAAAATTCTCATGAGGGTTATAGTCTACTAAGAAAGAGAGATATGTTGTGAAACTAGGTAGAATAGTCAACATCATTTGAGAAAAACCATGTTATTAACAATAATCCTAAGACTACTACAACAACAATAAGATAGTGAACTTTGGAGCAAGGTTATTCAAGGAAATATGGTTGAACCAGATGAGTGCTCTAAGTTCAAAAATAATGGCAAAGTCGGAGCAAGTTTATTAAGGGAAATTTGGACTCTTATGTGGAGGGCATGATAGGTCATGACCGAAAATTATCCATGGCCTTCATTCAAGACTGGAACAATGGTGATGTGAATATTAGGAGCATTACTTTTGTGGTGTCAAATAAACCATAACGAAAGCTATTGGGTTGGCTCTGTGTGGTGTCCCCTTCCCCAAAAAACATAAGGTTAATTATAAGGAATATTTTAATAGGTTCTTCCAACCTAGTGAAGGGATTTTTAAATTGCAAAGTGGCTACAATCATGAGGCACTCCCAATTATTTGGAAGGAGGCTACTCTTCTCTTCATGAAATACTTCACGCTACATGGTAGGAAGAGGAGATTTCACCTTCAGCTCTTCCCTATGTTGAACCACCTGAACCATGGGGTAAGAATGGAATTTCCTTATTTGGTTTTATTTTCCTTGTCTCAATCTATCTCTAGAGGTGTTGTTAAGGGAAAACCCCCCTTTCACCAAGGTCTTATTTGTAGGTTGTATATTTTCATTTGGACCAAACGCCCTCGAGTAGGATTCCCACTGTTGAAATCGGGTCCACCTATCACAATGATAAATAATGATCCTAAAAGGACTAGTACACTATGGTCATAAGAATAATCACACCTTGATATTGTGATAGTAAAAAGTTACCTATATGACCCGATGAAATACTTCATTGTGTAGTCATAAACAATATTCCTAAATGGAGTAGTACACTATGGTAATAAGAATAATCACACCAATCTTGTGATACTAAAATCTTATCTAGTTGACCTTATAATTTCATGAAGTTGTGGATACTATCATGTCCCATTCTAAAAATTAATTTAGGGTACTCATCATGTCTTTACTACCAAGGGGGTATTAATACAATTTCTATAGTCAAAGTGCCATGGAAGAAATGGTGTTACTAGAGCAATTTAACAATCAAGAAGGGTTGTCCTATCCTTAAACCCTTATTTACTATGTATGGGATAATCTTAAAAATTCAAAGGTACTTCAAAAACCATAATAGAATCAACATCAATCACATTTATAATCAATATCCTAACTACACAAATAGTGATGATAATAGGTTGTACAAATACTGTCAAATAGAAAAAAGGGGTTGCCGCTAAGGTAGAAGATAGTTATCATATCAATTTTTTTATGAAAGATAACCAACATTAAAAGATTATTCATTCATTATATCCTACCATAATAGGTAGAGAGATGATTATTTACAATGTTATAGAATTTGATGTTGTTTCAAGTAACTAAGAAGATAGACATACACACTTTAGACACTATCATATATGACTAGATGCTCCTAGTTAGCTAGTCAATCAATTACATGTCCATGTCTTACGCACTTGTTGCCCCTTCAATTGATTTGTGATGTCTCATTCCAACAACAAATCCAAGCAAAAGAATTATACAAAGTAGAAAGTGTAATTTTTTTCTCTAGGTCTCAAGATCCAACTTTTCATTTCATACATATGTAAGAGTCTAAAATAAATTCTATTAAATGTCCATGTTATCATAAAAGACATTTTTGATAAATACTCAAATAATGTATATACACTCTATGAATCTAATTTTATAAAGCCAGCGCCATACTCTAGATTGTCAACTATCCAAAACTCAAACAAAACCAATTTTTTACTTTCTTCTAGAGAAAAGAATCGTGTTCCTTCATTATTATAGGTGAGATATAGTGCACATTATTATAGTGTGAGTCTATATTTCAAATCACTTCATTTAGCATTACCAATAATCTCCACAAGAACATTCTACCTATTTAAAATGATGGAAACAGTTGGTGATCAACACATATCAAAGGCTCTTAACAACTCTAATAGTTGTTCTAGGGGTACATCTAACGAACGTAAAGTAATTGCCAACTTTTCATTATGGTGGCAAAGAAATGATTATTTTTCCTACTTTTTCACATCACCAATTAAGTGTCTTGAATTTAGGGAATGCCCTATTGCCTTTCTTTCAAGTCAATCTCTTCAACTTTGCACAGATCTCCTATGTTTGTAAATGTGATCTATATCTTAATCTAACGATATCTAGAAATATTTTTAATTTCTTTATTATTTATTAATCTCTTTACCATTTAAACCTCATGCCATCTTTCAACATGTGCATAATAAGTCTTAACACTTTTAAGATCCAAATAAAAAAAGTCATTATAAATACTCTTAAGCCTATAATCATATGTGACCAGGCACCAAGAAAACACATCCACCCAACTACCACATATTAAATTGACATCTTAATAAAAAAGTTTAGGTTGTCCTCAAGATACTCAGGTTAAGCTGAGAAGCTCAAACCATAAATTGTAGGATAATGCGATAAAGGTTAATTGTGTGATTAAAAAATGTACAACCCTCATCCACTAAACCTGAATGGCAGCATGCACATAGAACACACAAGCAGAACTCAGAATGTTACGATATGTTCTAGAGTGCTTCATTAATTCAAACATTTTGAGAGGATCCTTCCAAAATCCATTTCATGCATATCTGGTAAATATCTGAATTCCATGAGCCCACGTTTCTTTGAGGCATTTTGTTAAACAGTTCACGAACTTTTTCTATTCTTCCACATTTTCCAAACATGCCCATCGGAGCATTTCAAAACTATAATATTTGACAACAATAGCCCTTTCATTATCTGTTGATGGATGTCCATAATGTAATTTGGCACAGGAGGGGAGAATACTAGGTTCACAGCTATCAATTTCATATACTTCTGGAAGCTTATAAATCTTTGTAAGCAAATCCACTTTGTTCATATCCTGCAACCACGGAATTCTATGAGACCAAATTTCTTTGAGGCACATTGTCAAAAAGTTCGCGTGCATTTTTTATTGTTCCACATTTTGCAAACATGTCTACCTGGGTAGTCGCAACTACAACATATGAAGCGCATAACCTGTTCCAAAGCTCCCATTTTGCAAACATGTCTACCTGGGTAGTATTTTTCCATGTGTTTTTTTCCTCTTTTACTTTTGACTGTAAGATCATCGCCGGATATGTCCAGGACGGCTTCTCATCTTCCATGGCCCCACAGTATGTGAGATACGCTGACAAACTGGACTCTCAGAATTTTATGAGATCTGGACACCAAAGACCTAAACATGTGTCGTGATGATTTAGGTTTCTTTCTCTGTGTTGAATGACTCTTAAAATGGCCAAACAACAATCAATCAACTTTTGGTTTTCTGATTCATACGCCTTTTATTCACAACAAAATCATAGCACAGTACATTTAAAGGTGTGAATTCAAAATAAATATTAACAATAATTAGTAAATGCCCGGTTTTTCCAAAGTGATAATATCTGGGAAGAATTTATCAATGGTGATGCGTTAATGTTAAATGTGGTTATGATCCTGTTTTAAACGTTCTCCTTTTTGACTGGAAAAATTGGTGGAATTGTAAAAAGCAATGCTGTGATGATTGATGATGACTTCATTGACATAAAAATAGTCATTGGAAAATGATGTGTTAAATAAATAAGTTAGAGGATTGTTTTTTATTAAGGTAAGTAGGGTTTTGAAATGGTATAAAATCTTTTACATTAAGAGAGTTAGAACACAAAGTACAACAATATAACAAGAAAAAATGAGAAAAAAAAATCAACAATAGAACTATGTAAGATACCTAACCAAGTTTACGTAGCAACACAGCTAAAAAATTGCTAAAAAAAATGGTTAATTATAAAAAAAATTGATTCCTTTTTGTGTGACACCATTTCTAATAACAACTAAGAAAAGAGGAGAATAGAGAATGCATATAGAATCTAAATCTATCAACAAGATTAGTCTCAAATATGGATTTCTATTGCCTCAGGGTTAATGATCTTAAGAATTATTTGAGTGGACTGACAAACTTAGCAAAATAAGTTTTAAAAGATTGATTGTGGTTTCTTATGTCATTTAGACTAACTAATATAATAGTATTTTATAATATTAATGAATGACTTCTTAAAATATTATCTTGATAGGTTTGTTGTTGTATATTTGATTAAATTTTAATTTACATCAGATAAAATAATTTCAAACAAATTAAATTAGAGTTATGAAGCTTAAATGTAGAAGAGTTGATGAATATAAAATTGTATAGCTATATGCAGCATGAATTAGTATGGAATATAGCATATTACATTTGTTACTAGACTCAAGATAGATCCGAAGAAAGTTGGAGCTATTAAACAATGGCCTACACTACTAACTATTCAATAAAAATTAGAAATTTTATGGTTTAATTAGTTTTTAAAAGAAATTTATATTGAATTTTGGTTTAATTATATAATTGTTGTTGATACCATATGAGGTAATAAAATACTATTCAAATAGGATAATACAACTAAAAGATGTTTTGAATTCTCAATAAAAGAATAAAAGACTTGTAAAATAATCAATTTTATATTTACTAGATTTTGAAAAGTTCTTTCAAGTTGATTATGATGCCAATAACATTATATTTTAATTTAATTTGTTTCAAGAAAGAAGACAATTTACATACTTTATTGAGAAATTAAATCACATTGAGATATATTATTTAGTTTGTTGTGAAAAAAGTGTATATAATCATGTGAACATAAAATAAATTGAGGCATTATTTATCATCAATAGAATTAAATTTATAGTCTAATCATTATGCATCAAGCTCTTGATATGAAAAAGGTATGTTGAACCAAATACATATGAGCACTTTAAAATAAGGTGAAAAACTACAATAAATATTCTTCTTAGCCTGTAAAATTTTGAAAATAATTTCTTAATCAAGGATTACGATAAAAATATGCGAGGACGCACAAATCAAAAACAAAAACAAAATCATAAAACCATATTCATACCAGATTTGTATGAGAAAAATATTAAAAAAAAACTCCACTATAGAGAGATGACAAACATTTTTAGTATTCATTGTACATAATATAGCATTTACATGCTATCTTGTACATGCTAAAACATTATAGTAGTAGCTATTTATTAATGAAACAATAATATAAACACTATCTCATACATACAACGTATATGCATAAAGAGAGGACAAAAGCATAAATAGTTTCACCAAAAATAATGGATACAAAAACTATGGTATCACATAAGAACCCTTTTCTCATCGTGGAGATCATCTTATAAAAATAGTAAACATACCAATCACTCAACATGGATATAACATGGTCTTAATAAATGATTCACATATTGGTTTTTTCTATTAAGTTAGCTTGAATTTTAAGAAATAACATAAAACATTGATTTAGGGATCAATTTGATCCAAATAAGTTCAAAACCCTATGATTGAGCGAAGGATAAGATAAATTAAATTAGATAAGATCAAATTGTTTCTTTTACAATTCAACCTGCACTAGATTTGATAGGGTAATACTAATAAGGATATTTAAAATAATATAAATATTTATCAAAAAATGTCATAAGGATGAAACCAAGTCTCGATGACATATCCCATTAGCTCATTTTATTCACAAACTTATATTGTTCTAGTTGAGCACTAGCTTGTAGCTATAGAGCCTAAGAAAGTGGATAGTTAAAACAATCATAGATATGAGAAAAATATTTAATATCTAGTAGATGTAGTCATGACACTTTACACCATGTAAACTCAATTAAGAAAAAAGTATAATATAATAAGTTATAACTTAAAGTAGATCATCAATTTTTAAAATTTGAGGTGTTGAATTAGTTGCAACTATAGGAGACTAGTACCTTATCATTTAGGAATAGAGTCAATATAATATAATGACAATAATAAAAATAAATATTTAACTTGAATGAGATAATGTCACATGGATTTTTTTTATGAAGAATAGACCCTTAAATACCTTTAGGTTTTAGAAGATACATTCAAACCATAATAATTAATCCCTCATAAAATCAACATGCCAAGTATGAAAGACATCTAATTATAAGCAACTCATAATAATTTATTTTCCTATATTCACTATATAGATAATAATTGATCCTTGGCATAAATGTCTCAAATTGTAACAGATAAAATTCATCTAAAGACTTGACCCTAAGATTGGACTAGAAAAGATCCATCTATTTCTTCCCGTAATGCAATAACATCTTGAAATGGCTAAAAAAATATAATATATGATAAGAGGAAAGACTTAGATTGAAGAAAAAAAGGACACTTGGAAAAATTTGGTTTTGTAATGTGCAATTGAAGAGGTATAAGAGAATATGCCTCAATATCTTAGAAAACCTTTTCTCCTCAATTCCCTTCTATATAAATTGAATGTGGGATTTATAGGCCTTTACTTTTATTCACTTCCAATTTATTGTCCTTGTGGTAAAAATATGTGTAATAGCCTAGATTGATGCAATATCATCTAAGTGCACAAGAAATCTTGTATTTATCAGAAATATTTTCTTGTTTAATTTTGTCAATTTTCTTTTGAATTTTTCTTATTGGAATTGGTGATGAAATTTCAAATAGTTCTAGCTGGTGCATGGTTAAGTCATGAGTCCATCTTGAAGAAGATTTGAATGGATCTTCCTAGTTAAAAATTGGTGAATATATAATCAAAATTGAGTAATTTATCTCTTTGGCCTATCCTTGATTCCCTTGAAATCCTACTAAGTCTCGGTGGACAGAACTCATCCTCTAGAGGCCTTATTTACCTAAACATGGAAATATTTCCATCACTATATCTCTTTGATTCTCACAATATCTTGAATACTCATATTTCCTGACACACTATATAGGAGGCAAAATTTCCTTTGTGATGTATATACACTCAATATAGCTTGTGATTTTACAAATTTTCTTTGAGCCAAATTTATCCACTTGAATATCTAAGGTGAAAATTTATATATTATATGAACATATTTGGGACCCTCTCAAATCCTTGCAAGATCCCAAAGATCCTTCTCTTCTTTTAATACCTAGAAATTATACATGAAAATGGTTCTTAAAACTAGTGGGGTGATTTTTTAGGTGATTTAGATATTCGAAACATCCTCCTTCATCTAATAATATGTGCTCTTATCTATTCTCTATCTTATGTGCTATAAGTATCTCAAACACTTTTTGAGTGAGTTGAATTAAATTTTTTTCAAAAGTAAATGGTATTTCAACATGTAGAAGATTAAGGGATATTTTTGGTTCAATGAATATATGATTCAAAAGGCTTAGAATCCAAGACTTGTGTGAAGTCATGTTGTTTAAAACTAAAGTCTAACTCATTATGTACATAATATACTCCCACTTTTATAATTTTATTGCATATTAATGAATTAATATATAAACATTTCATTTATCAATATTATTTTCTACTTGTTTTATTAGTTTGAAAAATACCTTGATCCTTGACCTATACCAAGTTGTATTAGATTAGGTTGAATCTTGAAGACCAAACAAGTTTGATCTTAGATTTCTAACGAGATTGTTGTAGGAGTGAAGAGTAAAGAACTCGTGATTGGAGAGGGTCCAAGAAGACATGACATAGAGAAGAAGAGGCAAAACAGTAGTCCCATGAGTTGGGAACATGGTACTTATTTAAACATTGGGAGGAATCACAACTATATTGGATTCTATGGAGAGAAATTAGAAGAGTGATATTGAAAAAGGATATGAGTGATGAAGAAGAAGACACAAAAGTAGAGGTAGATGAAGGCTTATAGATGTGTTCATAGCTTACATTACTCTATTTGATATGATATTGGCATGATATGAATGATTAATATACAAGAATCCTATCAACTTACATTGAAGTAAGAATAAAAGACCTCTTTATGATAAAATTGTTGTAGAGAAGAGGAATATCTTTAAGTGGTAGAGGATAGTTCAATATTGGATATGGTTAATATGATAAGAAAGGAGAAGTAAGCACTTCTCAAACTAGTGTCCATGTATATAGAGGAAGGAGTGATTAACCTAAAGGTTGAGGAAATGTTTGAAATATGAAATAATGTGTGATATGATTAAAATTTATGCATACCATTATTTATTAGGTAGACCATGGAAATGCGATAGGTGGGCCATTTATACAATCATGATTAACTATTATAAGATAAAGAAGAATGAGAGGGATTTTTTTTTTGAATCCCATGAGGATAAATATGAGGAGATAGAGGTGTAGATACCTAAAGTTGTCTCATGCTTGCAAATTCTAATTTTACTAATTATTGTTCTTTATTAATTAATTAATTCTACTTATTCTTCTAACTCACATCATTCCTCCACTTCAATTTCAAAATTCAAATTTCCCTATAACTCCATAATTAGAAAATCTTTAATTATTTAATTAGTTAATTTTCTTATAATATTAATTAAATAATCTTATTATTTGTTTAATTAAATCAATTTCCATTATCTTATTAGAATCAAATAATTATTTCAAATTATTGATGCTACACAAGAAATTTTTCATATAAAATTAAAAAAAAAAAAGCTTTATTTTGGTTTCTATATATCTATTATTGTTTTTTTAATTTTCAAAAAAAAAAAAAACAATAAATAAAATCATTTTGAAAATACAAAAAATTATTAATTTGTTTTTCAGATATGTTTATAGCTAACACTTGTTGAAACTAATTAAGTGGTGGGACTTGTTTTTTGTGTATTTAATGCTTGAAGTTTGAAAGTACTAACCTATTTGTGGTTGCATCTTTTGCATTTGATTTCTACAATAAATAAAATCTTGATATCTTAAGGGAAACTAACTTTGTGTGATTTTTTGGTCCTTTGCACGCTATCTATTGTGTATCCCAAGAATCTTATGAAAGTATTCTCCCCCCTCACCTCTATGGAACTTGGGTCCAAGAGAACTCATATGGCTCTTTTTAAGGAGAGGCTTCCTTAGGGATTTCATCACCCCTTGGCTTGATCGTGAGCGGTATTTAATTTGCCCCACTATATAAAAAGGGTGAGAGAGAAATATATAGCCCAATATTATGATTACATATTGAGTGTCTCAATTATGAAGGGGATGTATGGGCCTAGGAGTGGTTGTCTAGAGACTTAAGTGTCTAACCCTGAATGCATGTACATAGGTGTCCTCAAGTCTAACTAAAAAGATTTGTGCTTAGAAGACTTATTGGTTGCCAAATAGATTGGTACAAAATATTCTCTTTGTACCTTAAAGATACTCACCATTTGTATCTCCTTGAGTTAAGACACATTTTTCTGGGTTACATAGGCTATTGCGACCTTTAAAAGGAGGGTAATTAGGTCATGCCTCTAACCTTGGGCCCCCCTACCTATCCTCCTCTATAAATATAATAATATGACACACTACCATCTTGAGATACCAAATGTGGACCTAATCTATCTCGATAATACTCACTTGACACTTAGGTTGTAAGGTGTGTTTGAACTATATTTGTTTGTGTTATACCTATAGAAATTTGTTCTTCTTTTTGGCATATGAAGAAACACTTCAAAATGAGTCATACAGTTTGAGTCAATAGCCTAGTATATATATTTTTTTATTGTCTATCAAAATAATAAAAAATTAAGCCCAAAATTTATGAAAAACTAGATTTATGCATATGCTCAAAACTCTATTGCATATTCTTACTGCATACACTAGAATTAGTGCCACATTCCTTCTAATTTGTCATGCATTTGATACCCAAAATCAAGGAGTTCATATTTTACAAGAAAGCTTTCGATCTAGGCTTGTGTGAAACTGCTAGCAACATTGAGAGATATCTTCATGTATTTCATTTAGAATCTACCCCCATGCCATCTAGGATTTGTGTTAGTCAAATTTTTTACACTATTGCATTTTTTTCCAATTTGCAACATTGATCCTTCAAATCTTCAAAATAACTTATCCTAGGTTATTTAGTATTCATTCTCCACAACTCAATCTTACATAACTTAGTTTTCACATAACCTCAAACCAATTTTAGAAGTCCTAGGAAGCAAGGACCCTGATCAACAACATAGCCACCATTAAGATACTTTGGAACTTGTTAACCTCTTTTATCTGTCCACCGACGGTCAAACCCCCAAGCTCATCAATCTACTAGAGGGTAATATTATCAAATTCATCATTAGTATCACAAAATTTTAAGGTCTAGATTTTTCCTTTCACTTGCTTAGGTACGAAATTGCAAATTTCTTTTCAAAGTCTTTCTAAAAATAAAGACCAACAAAATTCTATGGTCTCAATTTCATTTCCGTAGTATCATTGTTATTCCAAATTTGCAAAAAAATCAAAAAAGAAGGAAACACGGTGCCATTCTATTTGTAGAGTTATCATTTCAAAAACCTATTGTCTCTGAAAATATAAGTTGCATTTCATTTTATTTGTTTCATTGTCCTCTAAAGTTCAGAAATCTCAAAAACGTAATATAGCTTGCTTGCATTGTCATAATGTTATATAATCCCATTTTAGTGTCATCTTTCATACTCAATAGGTCAACATCACACAAGTCTCACAACCTCATATGACCGACACAAGATCATGGTCCAAAAAAATACAAACTCCTTGAGTCTAAAATTATTGATAAGTGGTAAAAAAATAAAAGAAAGTTGGACTGAATATTTGATCCCAATAATTCATGTAATGAGGAATTAGGCATATGTCAACATACCTTTTCCAAGCATGAACAAAATTATTCTCCTATGTCTAGCTATTTCTCATTCCAAACTGATAACATTAATACTATATCTACCTCATGTGATTCTGAATCAAATAGTAAATTCAATGATGACACCTTTTGAGTTTACTCCCAAGGGATATCCATAATAGAAATCCAAGCTTCCACTTCTTTATACAAATCACTTATAAAATTCAATAACCATAGATCCAGTGTCATCATGTGCACCATTCCTAGCCAGACCTACTCCAAAGAGTGCCATTCAAAATCCATTCTTAGCATACCATAGCGTTGAATCTTTCCAAGAATCCCCCATACATATCCTAACTCATAACCTATGTCAATAAGATAGTCCAAAGTTAGAAGAAACAAGTCCTAGCATAAATGAATATCAAAATACCATGACCCTCCAATCCCATACAATTTTTGATCAAGAACCAACCTATCAAGATTCTTATGAAGATCCCCTCATCCTTTGTTTTCTATCAATGATGATCCCATCCCATCTCTAGAGAAAAGTGTCCTTCGAAGACCCATTCATGAACCACTTCCTAATCAAGATCGTGATATCCCTTCTATCCCCTCTAATGATCCAATTTAAATCTAGAGGAAAGTGCAAATCCAAATGATCCTCATACATATCAAGACCCAAGTATCCCTTTGTCTCCTCGTCATAATGCTCAAAATCCCATCATCCCTCATAACACTACTCATGATGCTAATCTGCCTCAAGATCCCATCACCCCTATCCAAGATATTCATGAACCCCTTATATATTACATTGGTTCCTCCACTTATCAATATTAATAAGTTATAAGCAATTATGCAAGATTAAAAGCATATATGGGACCAACCCCAAACACTAGGGAAACTTAGAATTAGATTTGATAAAATTTGGTAAATGATAAAATATATGACGAGATTTCAAATTATTATTCTTCTAGTACAAAAAGTAATTAAATAAAAGAGAGAATCAAGCCAATAGACTTGGTCTTCCTCTTTAATTAAATAAAAAAGCCAATTATTTTTCATGCAAGTATTATCACTTGCATCATAAAAAAGCCACACAAAAAATGTTTCTACTTTCTATAATACATAGTGAAATAATTAAATAAGTATTCTTGAAATAATATATTGCTATAAATATCAAAAACCATAATCAACTAAAAACACAAATGGTTTTGTCTACACTCTACAAATAGAATCATAATCAATGTACATAAAATCATATTCATTTCAAAAAGAATTAATTTATTGCAAGGTTCTTTAAATTTGTGAAAATGATATGCCAAATTGAAAATAGACTTTAATTGAATAAAACACATTCAAAGCTTGTAAAGATGAAATACCCAATTTAAAAATAGGTGTCAATTAACTAAACCACCTTCAAAATTTGAGAAGATGGAATAAATAAAATAAAATAAAATAAAATCTCACCTTGTCATGTTGTGAAGGGGTTAATGCTTTATGAATGGGATGAAGTGGACTGGTGTCAGGGTTTCACTAACTTATCAAAAAAATTTCAACAACTTATCAAGTTAAAAAAATGCTAGTCAGTTGTCTTCATCACTGAACTTAACCATGACAATACCGGTTAAACACAGTAAGACTTTAAATAAAATTCAACACTTGATAACTACTTCACCAATATACTCCTGCATGTGTTGTATCAGTAATACCATAATCATTAGCTTTTCATGCATCACCTAAACAAAGACTGCTCAATCATTACATGAAAAATGCACAACTCATAACACACAGATTTTTCACATGCAAACCCAAATGGGAAAAACCATGGTGGGGAAATTATTAACCCATCACACTCTCTTCACATAACACTAAGAAGAATGTTCATTCTCGAGGTAGACATTTAATGCAATTGATCTTCACATGCAAGATCATCAAGGAAATCCTTCACGTGCACAAAACTAACATGGCATCTCGATCTCATCCTTATCTCTTAGCTAACTCATCACAAAATGTCATCGGTTGCATCACACAAGCTAGATTACCAAACTGGAAACCCTAGAGCTGTGACTACCAACTGGTAGTCACACTTAGTGAAACCCTGACACCAGTCCACTTCATCCCATCATACTGATTCTCCTACTTGAACATGTGATGCAATCTCTCCCCCTGACACCAGTCCACTTCATCCCATCATACATGCTCCATTTTCTTTGTGAATGGATTAATGCTTTATGCTCTCAAGATTCTCTATTTAGAAATATATTTTTTAGTTAGTATTTTTCTATTAATGATTCTCATACTTGGTACAATTGATTATATAGACATAATACAACATTATTGAAAATTTAAAATAGTGAAAAATTATGATAGGTGGACTGACTATATTTGACAAAATGATTGAATATATTCAAAAACAGAGTGAACATTCAAACAGTACAATCATTAGACATTAGAAAAAAATGAAAAATACAATATTTAAAAACTAATGTCTCTTGACACTTGTACCTCATCTACCTCATCTATGATTATAAGAACAAGCGAAAAAGACAACAACAGCCGCTAAAAAGCTGAAAAAACAGTCATTTCATCCACTTTAATAATCTTTGATTTTCTTCAAATCCATTACATCTTTGGAATCATATTTACTTTACAATTTTAACAGACAAACCTGTATGATGTAAAAATAAAGACTGTTTCACTCTTTATCCACAAATTATTACCGATTTGTATTTATTTTTGGATACTGTTTTATTTAAGTGCTTTTTTCTTAAGATTGCTATTCACTTCTTTTTAATTCTCCTTGCATCGTTCAATATATAAAAATAATTCTTTTTTCTAATAAAATAAAAGACCATATCTTACATTGAAAGGCGTTCTACAATCAGAGAGCAGTTAAATCCATGTACATTTTTATATGTCAATGTGAAATGATCATCCACTTTATATAGTCTTCTATTTTTACTCATAAAATTATTGGTCTTTCTTCAATGTGACAAGCATTGCATGCCACATAATACAACTATGGTGGTATATATTGAATAAAAGTGTACATTCAATCCGACCTCTTAGGTATGAATCTCGACCTTTGACATTTCAAAATCTGTGTTATTAGTCATAGATGTAACGTGGAAATGCATTATTGGCCAAATCGATAGGCCGCCAAAATGACCCTACAATTGAGTTACAACCTTTTTAAAATAATTTTGTTTGATTCCACATGCATTTGTGGTTAATATGTTTATTCTATGGTGGGCCCAAGCTGTGGAATTTCAAATATTTATCATGAATTAAACAAGTGTGAATATATAGATGTGGTATCTTTGTCTTTATATAGAAGATTACAATAATTTAAGTATACATCTAAATCACTAGTTGTTTTCAGCTAAGAAGTCGCATGTAGTGGACCCAATCCAGCCAAATCTGATCCGTTTAAATCATGGCCGGTGAATTAATATCCCATACCATCATCCTCACCAAAATTTAAAAAATTGATTAGAAATTTATCAATATTTGTTATAAATATCGAAACCTGATTACAAATAAATTAAAAAATTATTTATGTTAAAATTATATTATATTTTGAAAATTGTAAATTCTTTTTGGATAATATTTCATCAAAAATAACAATAAAACTACGAATAATACTCATAGTTCGAGTATATTAATGGTGCACGAATCTTGTACGTAATAAAGTGTAGAAAGTGGAAAGATTAGGGATTGCTGTGAAAACAACATTTCTAACGCTCTTTTCACATTTTTCACTCTCTTTACATGAAGAATTTTCCATCTTTTCTTTTGCCATGGCTTAGATTGTGTTGTCACTTATGAAAACTTGGTTGGCTCACAATAAAATAACCAGGCAAAGTA
The DNA here is from genome assembly GCF_030272615.1 of Cryptomeria japonica. NCBI lineage: Eukaryota > Viridiplantae > Streptophyta > Pinopsida > Cupressales > Cupressaceae > Cryptomeria > Cryptomeria japonica. The sequence goes on along the minus strand of NC_081413.1, from coordinate 37,473,034 downwards.
TTTTCGCATGTGTATTTTCCCATGTGCATTTTTCCATGTTGTTTTTTTCCTATTTTGCTTTTGACTGTCAGATCATCGCCGGATATGTCCAGGACGGTTTATCATCTTCCATGGCCCCACAGTATGTGTCGTGAGATACGCTGACAAACTGGAGTCTCAGTATGTGTCGTGATGATTTAGGTTTCTTTCTGTGTGTTGAATGACTCTTAAAATGGCCAAACAACAATCAATCAACTTTTGGTCTCCTGATTGATACGCCTTTTATTCACAACAAAATCAAAGCACAGTACATTTAAAGGTGTGAATTCAAAATAAATATTAACAATAATTAGTAAATGCCCGGTTTTTCCAAAGTGATAATATCTGGGAAGAATTTATCAATGGTGATGCGTTAATGTTAAATGTGGTTATGATCCTGTTTTAAACGTTCTCCTTTTTGACTGGAAAAAGTAATGCTGTGATTTCAGGCTATTAAATAATGACGTACACTGCTAACTATTTAGTAAAACTTAGAAAATTTATGCTTTAATTAGTTTTTATAAGAAATTTATATTGAATTTTGGCTTAATTATATAATTATTGCTGATACCATATGAGGTAATAAAAAACTATTCAAATAGAATAATACAACTAAAAGATGTTTTGAGTTCTCAATAAAAAAATAAAAGACTTGTAAAATAATCAATTTTATATTTACTAGATTTTGAAAAGTTTTTTCAAGTTGATTATGATGCCAATAATATTATATTTAGATTTAATTTGTTTCACGAAAGAAGAAAATTTACATACTTTATTGAGAAATTAAATCATATTGAGATAAATTATTTAGTTTGTTATGAAAAAAGTGTATATAATCATGTGAACATAAAATAAATTGAGACATTATTTATCGTCAAAAGAATTGAATTTTAGTCTAATCATTATGCATCAAGCTCTTTATATGAAAAAGGTAAGTTGAACCAAATACAAATGACCATTTTAAAATAAGGTGATAAACTACAATAAATATTCTTCTTAGCCTGTTAAATTTTGAAAATAATTTTTTAATCAAGGATTACCATAAAAAATATGCGAGGATGCACAAATAGAAATCAAAAATAAAATCATAAAACAATATTGATAAAAAAATTGTGTGAGAAAAATATTTCAAAGAAAAAACTCCACTATAGAAGGATGACAAATATTTTTAGTATTCATTGTACATGATATATCATTTACATTCTATTTTGTACATGCTAAAACATTATAGTAGGAGCTATTTATTAATGAAACAATAATATAAACACTATCTCATACATCCAACGTATTTGCATAAAGAGAGGCCAAAAGCATAAATAGTTTCACCAAAATAATGGATACAAAAACTATGGTATCACATAAGAACCCTTTTCTCATCATTGACATCATCTTATAAAAATAGTAAACATACCAATCACTCAACATGGATATAACATAGTCTTAATAAATGATTCATATGTTGGTTTTTTCTATTAAGCTACCTTGAATTTTAAGAAATAGCATAAAACATTGACTTAGGGGTCAATTTGATCAAAATAAGTTCAAAACCCTATGATTGAGAAAAGGATAAGATAAATTAAATGAGATAAGGTCGAATTGTTTCTTTTACAACTCAACCTCCACGAAATTTGAGAGGGTAATACTAATAAGGATATTTAAAATAATAAAAATATTTATTAGAAAATGTCACAATGATGAAACCAAGCCTCCATGACATATCTGATTAGCTCATTTTATTCACAAACTTACTTTGTGCTAGTTGAACACTAGCTTGTAGCTATAGACCCTAAACAAGTGGATAGTTAAAACATTTATAGATATGAGAAAAACATTTAACTTCTAGTAGATGCAGTCATGATACTTTACAAAAATTAAACTCAATTAAGAGAAAAGTATAATATAATAAGTTATAACTTAAAGTAGATCTTCAATTTTGAAAATTTGAGGTGTTGAATTAGTTGCAACTATAGGAGACTAATACCTTATCATTCAAGAATAGAGTCAATATAATATAATGATAATAATAAAAATAAAAATTTAACTTAGATGAGCTAACGTCACATGGATTTGTTTTATGAAGCATAGACCATTAAATACCTTTAGGTTTTAGAAGATGCATTCAAACCATAATAATTAATTCTTTGCTCATAAAATCAACATGCCAAGTATGAAAGACATCCAATTATAAGAAACTCATAATAATATATTTTCCTATATTCACTAGATCGATAATAATGGATCCTTGGCATAAATGCCTCAAATTGTAATAGACAAAATTTATCTATAGATTTGATGCGAAGATTGGAATAGAAAAAATCCATCTATTTCTTCCCATAATGCAAGAACCTCTTGAAATGGCTAAAAAAATATAATATATGATAAGAGGAAAGACTTAGATTGAAGACAAAAAAGACGCTTGGAGAAATTTGGTTCCTTGATGTGAAATTGAAGAGGCATAAGAGAATACACCTCAATATCTTAGAAAACCTTTTCTCCTTATTTTCCTTCTATATAAATTGAATGTGGGATTTATAGATCTTTACTTGTATTTACTACCAATTTATTGTCCTTGTGGTAAAAATATGTCTAATAGCCTAGATTGATGCTGAAGAAGTTGAGAAATATAACTTTAGAGATCCGAAGAACACCTACAAGTAAAATACCCGTCACAAGAGAAGATTGGAGAGAAAAAAACAATCTTGGCTCTAAAGAGAAAGATTGTCATTGAGAAATGGAATTAATAAAAAGATATAATACAATCCTTATAAAAGGAAAATATGCAACCCTAAAGGTGCACAACCCTAAAGTTTCCCTAAAGGGATAGTGTATACCTACAATATTATTAAATGCCTAAGTTTATCTTAAGCGTAGAGTATACTATACTAATAATTAAATAAATAATTATAAGCTAATACAAGATAACTCTAACGCCACCCCTTAAGATGAACGTAGGGAGTACCTAAAAAACTAAATGCATGAAGCAAAAAAGCAACTACATGATGAAGGCAAAAATATTGGGTCCCGACAACAAAGCTAGATGAGGTACCCAATCACAGCCAAATATCTATGAATTGGACAAATAGAGAAAACCATGTGAGAAAAAAAATATACTCCAAAAAGAGATGGAAAAAGCAAGTGAAGGATTGAAGAAAGCTTCCAAACAAGAATGTTCCAAAAAGATAGGAACAAGAGAAGAGCAGAAGAATCACTGAAGCATGAAGAACTTGCAAATACTATCGAAGAATAGGTGTCGATCTGAAGAATCTCCACTGAAATAGAAGATGATTAGGTAGAGAAGACTGTAATCTGCATTTGTGCCTTCAAATAACACTACTTAGATCAGATGGGAAACAAAGCCAAACAAATGAACTCGAAGATACATATGGAACAAAACACCAAAGCCTGAAGCGCTGATCCAACAAACCAAGGAAGCATTAAAATATTAGGAGAAACCGCCCCATAATGCTGACAAGGGAGAGGTGACAGGTACACTGAAACTGAATGCCAAGAAAAACTGTATGACGAAGAACCAGGAACATCGAGAGTGCAACAGAAAGTACATAGTGTCATGGAAGGAACACTCGACAAAGTTAGATGGAAAACAAAGGAAAACATCAACCCCCACATGACACTTTATAATGTAATGCATGTACAATAAGGCACAAGATGTGCAAGATCCCCAGTATACAATGCATAGTGGCACTTTATCTCAGTGTGTTTGCATAAAAGGAAATGCTTACAAAATGATGTCTACAATGATTAGAAGAGCCCTAAGGCTGGAAATACAAAAAGAATAGCCAAAGACGAGACATCCTACTCAAAGAAAGAGATCCTAGGACCTGAAATGTCCAAGATATTCACCAAAGTGCTGAAAAACAAAAAACTAAATGAAATGTACCTAGAGTATAATCTGGAAAGAAAACTCATATGACTGAAAATTTCATATAAGAAGATTTCCAACGATATAAAGTTTAAAAAAAACGGAGTTCGGATGCTCAAGTTATGTCTCCCGGAGTGCAAAAAAGAACTTCTGGCTTGGACAGAAAAAAAACATTATCAAAAAAGAAAACTCAGTAGATCAAACCTCCATATCGAAAGAGAGCTCGAAAAGAAATTTCCGACAATATAAAGTTTTCAAAAAAGCGCCTTTGTATGACCAAGTTACGACCAAAAGAAAAAAACCCCTCTTTTAGGGCATAAAGACGGTTATATATATATATATATATATATATATATATATATATATATATATATATATATATATATATATATATCTTCTTCTTTTTTTTTCACGAGAATTTTTTTGATGCATTTGCAGGTACAACCATATGTTTTTTGTGCCTTGTGAAATGCCCCAATGAAAAAATCATCGCCCAGATGCCCTTGTCACTGAAATAGGTCGAATTATATAACAAAATAATTGGAAATGCCCTTTGGAAGCCAACGGTGAGGTCTTTTTTGGTCCAAATTACACTAAAACAAATTTTAAATGATTTTTTGACGAAATTCTCGAAATTCATGCCAAAAAAAGGTAAAACCACAAAAAATGTCCAGAACCCAAATTTGTCAAAATTTGACAAATGTTATATGGAAATTGGGGGTTTTAGGGAATTTTGAACTTAATGGTGAGGTCCGTTTGAGCCCAAAATTATCAGAAACAAACAAATACCCCAGATCCAATAAAAAATCTCTAAAAAAGCTTAAAGCCCTCCTCCAAATAATCTTCTGAAAATTTAGGAACAAGCAGTTGCAGTTGTTGGCTCTGATACCATGAAGAAGTTGAAAAAATCCAGCTTTAGAGATCCCAAGAACACCTACAAGCAAAATACCTGTCACAAGAGAAGAATGGAGGCAAAAAACAATAATGGCTCTGAAGAAAAAGATTATCATTCAAAGAGGGAATCGATTAAAAGAACAAGTACAATACAATCCTTATAAAAGGATATTAGCAACCCTAAAGGTGTCTAACCCTAAATATGTGCAACCCTAAAAAAATGCTAAAGGGATAATGTGTATTTAATAATAATTATTAAATACCTACTGTAGTCACACAAATCTGTCCATTTTAATTAAATAAATATTTTGTATTTATTTGATTAAAAATCCACTAGCCATCAGTTAATTAAATAAATATTTAATTAATTCATCTCCAAACATTCTTCTATTAATTAAATAAATTATTCAATTTATTTTAGTTAATTCATTAAACCAAATACAAATCAATTAAATAAATAAAATCTATTTATTTAATTAAAATCTCTTTTTCCTCTTTTAAATAAATTAAATAAAACATTTATTTAAATCATTATCCCCCCCACTTGCTCTTTCCTACAAATGCAACTTGCACACATTTATTGAAATAAATGAATTTTTATTTTAATAAAATCCTATTTTCCCTCACCCACCAAATCCACTTGCAAAATCTAATCCCCTTCTAGATTCTTCTAACCCCTTCCTAATTAGCCTAATCCATCCCCTAATTATTGTCACATTCCTAAGCAAAATGGAGTCACTTCTCAAAGACTCCAAAGTCTTTGAAAAGCATTTAATGCTTTGTGTGTTCAACAAATTAACCCCCAAAGTCTTCCAAGACCACTAATGGCTCTTACATGACCATTTATGGCTCTTACATAACCATTTATGGTTATTTCAAACTTGTCCCCCCAAACATTTATTGTTTTGACCATATTCATCCATTTCACATTTGCACAAGAGTTTATCCATTGGATAAAAGCTTTATTCTTTGAATAAAGAGTTTATTCATTCAACTAACCTTGACTCTAAATCTCAAAGTCATATCAAGCATTTAATGCTCATTCCCTCCCCTCTCAACCTATCTCACATTGAAACTTGTCATTCTGGGATTGGGTTGAAAGCCATCACATGGATTGGAAATCATTTAATCCTGACCCTTGTTGAGATTGCTTAATCTCAACCATCCATTGCTCCATTTTTCCTATAAATAGAGCCCATTTCTTCATAATCCAGATCCTGAAAACTTGTATGCACTTGAGCTATAAGCATTTTTAAGAGAGCATTTTAGCATAATTAACTCATGTATTGTCATCTTGGATAAAATAAATCATTTTAGTATCAATAGCTTAGTATTAGCTTTTCATTTCAGATTTGGAATACAATACCACAATCTCAATCCTCCATAAGCATCCATAGTGGAAAAAGCTGCTGAGAGCTACACTATTTTGGAACTTGGAGAGGAGAGGAACAAGGGAGAAAGAGCTAAGAGCATGTTAGGAGGTATTTGGAGATGCCTCATCATATTTTCTTCTTCAGTTAAATATGCTTTCATGTTTTTAGTGTCTCTCTTGGTATGCCTATTTAGATTAGTCTTTGATTAAATAACACTAACGATTTTCGTGTGTGTCTTGTGTTGTTTGTCTCTTAGACTAACCTTATCCATTTTCCAGGGCATCATTTGGTGAACCTGATGTGAATCGAAACACCAAAAATATCATCTTTTTCGCAAACTAACATGTCTAAATGTTGAAAATGTCACACAGGTTGCATTTTGGCGCTATTGAACACGTTCTAGCGCTACCGACACTTTTTCTTTTAGTGCTATTGTTCTTACAATAGCGCTATTGTCCAAATTTCAGCGCTTTTGTATTTGTTCTGGTGCTTTTGTCATTATTTTGGTGCTATTGAAATCTTTTAGCGCTTTTGCCTCTCGGTCCTTCCCGTTCTTTTAGCGCTTCTGTGTTAAAGTAGCGCTTCTGTTTTTGCATAGACTAGCGCTATTGTAACAGAATGTCATAAAAATTGCCTTGTAACTAAAAAAAAAAAAGTGAAAATTTTAGGCTTGTGGAAGCCCCCCCATGGACATTGATTTTACTAACACATTGTTGTTTGTGCAGGTAAAAACTCACCATTAAAAATCACAAACTTGTCTTTTGGTGCATTAAAACTTGACCACAAACAAAATTTCATTGCTTTCTAGGTAGGATAACTTGTCTTTTGGTGCTTAAAATCAACAAACAAATTTGATTTCCTTGCATCAAACTTAAAAATCACAATCCACACTTCAATTTTTGGGCAAGTAAAAAGAACAATCCACTTATTTTGATTTTTGCAAACAAATTTTACTTCAAGCAAATGTGTTTTTATTACGTTGACCAGGATTTCAAATTCTAGAATACAAAACACATTGCCTTTGAAGGTTAAAAAGAACACCATGACTGTTGGAGCAACATCTCCAAATAGTTAGATCACATTGCAATGGTGGATTAAAAAGAACAAGTGTTTTTCGTGTTTGGCATGCTTGTGCAAAAAGTCGGTCGAGTGGTCCTACCTCTAACACAAACTATCCTCTCCCTTGGCTTTCGTGGTCCTAGGTGCAAGAGAAAAGTGTTAGTAACATTCAAATTTTATCTTTTTTTAAGAGAGGCCTGCCAAGGGATCGATACTCTTGGGAACGACCTCGAGCGGTAAATCCTTCGAGCCACTATAGAAATCAGGTGAGAACGAAAGCTGTAGCCTTGGGTATAGCTGTTCCTACAGTGTAACTGGCCGAAAGGACAAATGGGCCACACCACCAGTTACAAGGCTCTTAAGTGAGTCACTGCAGAATGAACTTATGTCCAGAAACATCGAACATGACTAAATACCTTTAAGTAGTAGCCCACCTGTTCTATTGATTGAGGATATTTGCGATATAATTTAGTGCAAGAGCATAGATGGTTTTGCTCCCAAGATACTCACCATACATATTTCCTTGAGTAGAAACATAGCTTTTTGAAAAGTAACTTGTGACTTGATAAAAGTGGTGACTCCCCCATCATAGGGATCATCTATTTGTTATGCTCGTGCAAGACTTAGTATATCACATCCTTACCTGCCACGGCGGGATTCATAAGGTATGTAGTACCAAAGTCGAAGAAATATCAAGATGTGGGCTAAATTTATCACAACTGGCCATTTGACCTTAGGGATAAAAAGTTTTTGAAGTGTGTTCGTTTTAGTCAAAGACCAAGTGCAAATTGAGCCAACTTCAGGCTTTGAAAACACACCTTAAAATATATCTAAACGAAGGGTCATATACAAGTCCAAGGATTGGGTTGATCTAGACCCATACTCATTTGTGCCTTTGAGGCAACATTATTGTGTTTGTGTGCTTGCTTTGTTTTCTTGTCAAAGAAACATCATATCAGAAAATCAGTCCCAAAAACAAAGTATTCATCCAACATCTTTTAAAGACAACCAAACACATCAGAAACAAAGTACAAACAACAAAGAGTCAAAATTTTATGACAATTCTTCACATCTTGCGAAAGAGGAAGCGTCATCAGAATATCAACTTGAAAAGAAGACCATTAAGCTCAAAGGCTTTGATCAAACGAAGGAAATTCTTCTATATAAATAGACAAATCTTTGTCTCACATAGAATTTTTCTGCGTCACATGCGTCTCTACCTTCAAGGCAAAACAAACGAATTTGATTCAGAGACATTGAACCATAGAGCTTTTATGCAATATAGAGCCCTGAGTTATCACAAAAACCAAGGAGGTAAGATTAATCCCAACTTTTTCCCAAACGTCTGTATCACATACAACATAGCTTGAGAAATACCACCAACACCTGAAAGGGAAGAGGTAGAGTTTGTCCCATTTGTGACACAAAGATTTTATTGAAGTTAAAACATTTCATCCATTTTCTCACTCATACATCATCACTTCATCATCAATCCATTCCAACTCTCAAAACATTAAGAGGTTCTTGTCCTAAGTTCTCTTTTAGATATTGCTTGAATCAAACACTTCACATCACTTTTTAGATTGTTTCTACATCTAGGATAAGCTCATCCTAAGAAACACATCTATGCAGGTTAAAACTAGTTCATGAGTGAATCCTCTCATTACTAGGTAGTTAAATCTGTAACACATCTCAGATTTCTCTACACCTTATCACATCAAAAACTTATCAAACAAGCAAGCAATTCAAAGAAGGAATTTCGGTTACATCTACCTTAAAAGTGCTAGAGATCCACATGCAACACAATTCACCAATCATCAATCTCTCATTTCACCAAAAACTCATCATCATTTTCACCCAACTTCAACAAAGACTCATAAACAAAATGGCTCAAACCCGATCACAGTCAAGGCAACGAGAAATCGAAATAGAAGAAGAAGAAGAGGAAAATCTCAATGAATTTCAAGAAGCACTTGGAGGAAATGCAAATGACGAAAACCCAAGTACTCCTACTCCTGCAACAATAGAAAGGGCTCAGCATAACCCTCTCTTTAACAAATTGTTTGATGAAATACTTAGGAGCCATGTGGATGCTCACTTCTTAAAACTCGCTTAAGAAGGAGCCAAACTCCCCTCTGACTTTGATCTTTCCCAATTAAGACAAGCATTAGAAAGACAAAGTCGCCATGAAGAGGAAAGAGGTAGAGATCCCATTAGATATAACATTCCTTGAGGTAACCCACCACCTCCTCCTCCAAATGAAATGGAGATGTTGCGACAACAAGTCAAGAATCTCGCCCAACAACTTCATAGTGGTGTCAAAATTAACCAATTCTCACTCAATGACATCTGTCCCTATCCTTTTGATAGGAATCTTTATATGCCACCCTTTCCATGAGGATTCGAAACACCCAAATTTGAAAAATATAGAGGAAAGGGAGATCCCCGCGATCATGTCAGAGAATTTCATTCCGCTTGTCTCGAAGTGGCATATGAAAACACCTACCTAATGTGGCTTTTTTCCCAAAGCTTGGGAGGAACAACCACATCATGGTTTTCCCGAGTACCAGGTGGTGTTAGAACATTTGAGGAACTCATCCAGAAGTTTCTAGCTCATTACTCTCATAACATTGAATGCAACATCACCATGGCTGATCTGTACAACACCAAACAAAAACCAGGTGAACTATTCTTAGTATTCCTGTAACGATGGCGCCAAATGTCTAGTAGACGTTCTCTTTAGTTACCTGAATGAGAACTAGTGGAAATATTCATTTCCAACTTAAACGAAGAAATAGAATTTCACCTGGATGTCAAAGACACAAACTCTTTTAATGATATGATCACCAAGGGTTTGAAATTTGAGCTGGCCCTCATCAAGAAAGGACTCATCAAAATTTTTAATGAACCAAAAGATTGTCCTCACCCACGCTTCAATAGCGATAAACCAAACTTCTGGAATAAAAACAAGAATATCGTCAATGATGGGGTTGTGGATGCCAGGACTATACAAAATGCACAACCTGTGGTTTGGTTTGCAGGACAAAATCCTCCACCTCAGAATAACACAAATATTCCTTCCAATCAAGGTCACATCACATCTCATGATGAACCTAGACCTCGTCAGCAAAAACAAAAATGCACATACACTCCCTTAGGGGAACCCATTGAAATAGTATTGTGACAACTCATTTCTCAAAATTTGGTCACTCTACCTAAACTATCAAACTATGAGCCTCAGATCAAACCGGCATGGTGGAGAGATATTGAACACTGTGAATTCCATTAGGGAAGAGGACACAAGACAAGTAATTGTCATCGATTAAAAGATATTATTCAGGATCTTATTGACCAAGGAGAAATTGAAATTGAAGGACATGACCCAAAAACAACAAATAATGATCATCTGATGTTCAAAAATCCACTTCCATCGCAAGTTCAAAGGGGTCCTTCCACTTCCAGGCGAGGCACTGATACCACAGATTATACACAGGCTGCATATAATTATACTGTAAATCATCTGTATGATGCCATTGAACAAGTTGCAACAATAACCTTCAAAAATCCCAACTCAAACTGCAATGTCGTTACACGTCGTGGCAAGGTCACCATAAAGGCAGCTCCACAAGGCACCACCTCCATCCCAAAGCAGTACAATCTTGTGGAACAATTAGACAAAACCCCTGCGCTTATATCCATTTTAGAGGTTTTGCGCCTATCGCCATCTCATAAAACTATCTTGGATCAAGTACTCCAAGAGGTGTCAGTCCCTGCAAATTTGAATACAGACCTTCAAGCCATGGTTGGAAGTCTAAAGTCATTACCTTGTCTCACTTTTTCTGAAAGTGACAACTCTTCCTTCCAGCAACCTCATAACGCCTCACTCCACATCGAAGGATTTATTAACCAGCATAGGATCAAGCGAGTCTTGATCGATAATGGAGCAGGCCTGAATATTTGTACACTACAGTTGGTCACAGCATTGGGATATACAGCAGAATCAGTGGATCCTCGCAAGAAGATCACAATCAAAGCCTATGACGATGCAGAGCGTTCATCCAAAGGAGCTGTGGTACTACCAATTCGAGTGGGCCCTGTGGTAAAGCACATCATCTGTCAGGTTTTCGACCTTCCTCTGCCATATAATCTATTGTTAGGAAGACCTTGGATACATGCCATGCAAGCCGTTCCATCTAACTACCATCAATGTATCAAGTTCCCACATAACGGTGTAGAGATCACAATCCTGGGCGATACAAATCCCTTTGCGTATTGCCATAATATCAGCCATCAACTAGAGATTACTGTTCCTAATAATAGAGAAGCCATTTCCTCCACATCATATATAAATCCCACCTCTCTTACCAGTTCAAACATCACTATACCCAAGCAAGAAAAGCTTAAGATGAAGATAGCAGAGGAAGGTCCTGGGGAATACAACTTGAGTCAACTCTTTTGTGTGGGACAAATGCCCACTTCTCCTCGAACACATGGTAAACCACAGTAGTTACTCCAGCAACCACTAGTCATGCCAGCATGTTCTTTAACACCTTTGATCCCTGGAAAGAGTCAAGAAGAAGAAACCCAAGATGAGTACTTGGCGGAATGGATCTATAAAGATCCCATCACCACTGATCTACCACAAGTTAAACTTCCTATGGATCAATATGGCAAAGGTCTTCTCATCATGCAAAGGATGGGGTATGATGGTCAGAGTGCTTTGGGATATTGCAAACAAGGACGACATGAACCTATGCTACCGGAATTAAAGCCCAAGGGTAATACAGGCCTAGGCTTTGAAAAGGAGATCTTTCCTAAGCTCAAATTCAAAGGAAAACCCAGCAAACCGTTATGTTAGCCTACTACAAAGAGGACACCTTTCATAATCAAAGAAGCATCAAGCACCATCCCAACTGCCCCATCGAGGCTCAAAACTCCAACACAACTATCACCAATGCCACTCATCCCACCAAACGAACTTGTAATCCCATCCTCAACAACAATAACATCCATAACACCATTAGCAGCAGCAACTGTATCAGAACCTGCAATAGCATCTATAGCACCAGCAGTTCCAGCAGAAGCCACAAAGTCAATATTACCGATACTCCCTGTACCAGATTCCTTGATCCCTATCAATCTTCCTACAACATCGATCACTACAAAGGTACATCAACCAATCACACCAGCAGTATTTAACTCAAAAGACATCCCAGTATGGTATAGTAATCGGATGCTGGAAAGTGACTAAGAGACCGACTCACATGAGAGGGAATTTGATTCTGTACAACTTAACACTTCAGATGAGGAAGACACATCACCACCTCCACCACGCAAAGACATCCCTGTTTATGAAGAAGCACAGATAAAGACCACTTAGGTTCCTGAACTGGAAACATCTTCCATAGACCCTACGTCTCATCCTACACCTGATTCTGACAAGGAAAGTACCATTAATGACCTTCACCATAACATCTTAACCCTCACTGATACATCTAATGCACTTAACCTAATTGATGAAGTAATGCCCATTATCCACCCTGAACTCATCGAATGGAACCAACCAAATCCCCCATGTCTTGACTTCTTCCAAAACGATGAGGCCATCATTGACTTTTTGGAATTAAGGGATAACCTACCAAGTGGGGATCACAAAGCTGGATTTGCCATCGAACTTAATAGCACAACATACTTCGGGGCGGATGCCAAACCTTTCAGCTACAAAAATATAACAATAAAACATGGATCTTCCAGTGAAAACCACACTGTGGCACTGTTTGATCCAACAACAGTAAAAAGAAAGAGCGTATCCAATGGTGAAAACCTCTCTGAGGCGCTTGAGGATGAAGGGTTTAACATTCTCCCTGATAGTACACAACAAGAACGATCAACGATTCTCATCGAGGAAACCAAAGAATACAATGTGGGGACTCCTGGAAATCCTCATCTCATACATCTAGCATCTCTTCTCACTCCAGAGGAACAACCTAAGTTTATAGAGTTCTTCCAGAGGCATCAGATCAACTTTACATGGTCATATGCAGACATGCCTGGGCTTGATCCTAATTTAGTCATGCATCACCTCACTGTAGCAGAAGGAGCCAAACCTGTCAAGCAGAAGCTTCGTAAGATGCATCCTCAAATTGGAGTGCTAGTCAAAATAGAACTCAAGAAACTCCTAGATGTTGGATTCATTAGACCAATTGATTATGCAGAATGGATCTCCAACATTGTGCCTATCAGCAAACCAAAAAGGGGCATCCACATTTGTATTGACTTCAGAGGTCTGAATAAGGCCTGTCCTAAGGATGACTTCCCCCTACCAAATATCGACATCATAGTGGATCTAACAGCAGGACACGCCATGCTTTCACTCATGGATGGCTTTTTCGGATACAATAAGATAAAGATCGCACCAGAAGATCAACATAAGATAGCCTTCACCTGTCCATGGGGCACATATTGTTGGAATGTGATGCCTTTTGGTCTCAAGAATGCAGGAGCAACCTATCAATGAGAAATGACCACCATCTTCCATGACATGATACATACTATGATGGAAGATTATGTGGATGACTTACTAGCAAAATCACTCACCAGAGATGGGCATCTCCACATCTTAGATAAAATCTTTAATAGACTGGAACAATACCGTGTTCGACTCAAGCCAAAGAAATGTGTCTTTGGAGTAACCTCCGGGAAGCTTCTAGGGTACATTGTCTCAAGCAAAGGCATTGAGGTCGATCCAACAAAGGTTAAGGCAATCATGGACATGCCACTACCAAAGAATATCAGTCAGCTAAGGACATTACAAGGACGGCTTCAATCCATTCGAAGATTCATTGCACAATTGGCTGATAAGTGTCACCCATTTACACATCTGTTACACAAGAACATCCGCTTTCAGTGGGATGCCAGATGCCAGCAAGCATTTCAGACGCTTAAAAACTATCTCATGAATCCACCATTGTTGATGCCACCAGATCCAAGTAGACCGTTGTTACTCTATATCTCAGCAACAAGTATAGCATTGGGTGTACTACTGGCACAACATAATGCAGAAGGAAAGGAGTGTGTTGTTTACTACATCTCTCGCACACTGGTTGGCTATGAACTCAATTACACACCTATTGAGCGAGCTTGCTTAGCAGTAATCTTAGCAGCCACTAAATTGAGGCACTATCTGTTGACACACAAGATACAACTCATCGCAAAGATTGATCCACTCAAGTATTTACTCAGCAAAGCAGCATTGACAGGCCGCTTGGCCAAATGGGTAATGATTCTAAGTGAATTTGACATCGAGTATGTAGACCGTAAAGCTATCAAAGGTCAAGTCATTGTAGATCAGTTGGCTGATGCACCTCTTATAGGTGATCATCCTCTCATTTCCAATTTTCCAGATGAAGAGATATTCATGATCACAACAACACAACCATGGAAACTTTACTTTGATGGTTCATACACTAGGCATGGCTCAGGGCAGGCATTCTGTTTATCACACCATAAGGTGATAGCATCCCGAAGTCTTATAGGCTCACATTTCCATGCACCAACAACATAGCAGAGTATGAGGCCTTGATCATAGGACTCAGGCTAGCCGTACAATGGAAATTACAAGAACTGCAAGTATATGGCGACTCACAACTGGTCATTCGACAAGCAACTGATGAATATCAGACCAAAGATGATAAACTCATGCCATATAAGCAAATGGTGGACAATCTAAAGACATCATTTTTTACTATCACTTTTGAGCAGATACCAAGAGATCAGAATCAAGCTGCTGATGCTATGGCTACCATCGCATCTCTCCTAGATCTTCCACAGAATTCAACACGCTATGAGTTCTTGGTAGAACAGCTTTGGATTCCCGCTTATGATATCCCCGAATCCGAGATGATATGTCACCTTGTTGGTTCTAAATCCCCACGGTACGGTGAATTCTACACCTATCTCAATGATCAAACCCTTCCTCCCAACCAATCGAATAACCAACATAAAACCTTCATTCTCCAAACTGCTCGATATACCATTATTGCCGAAACCCTATACCGACATGGTCTTGATGGTACTCTCCTTCGATGTCTGGAACAAGGTGAGATAACAAAGGCTTTGGAAGAAGTCCATGAGGGAATTTGCGGGACTCACTCAAGTGGTCCATCACTAGCCAAGAAACTCCTGCGTAATGGATACTATTGGCCATCTATGGAAAATGATTCCTACTACTTTGTTAGAAAATGCAAGAAATGTCAAGTTCATGGCGACTTGATACATGCACCAGCCCAGGAACTACAACCAATCACGACACCATGGCCTTTTTGTCAATGGGGCCTTGACCTTGTAGGTAAGATTCATCCATCTTCATCTAATGGCCACAAATTCATTATTACCACCACCGAATATTTCACAAAGTGGATCGAAGCTGTTCCACTTACCCAAGTCACCGGCAAGCAGATCGCCTCATTCATCCTCAACTACATCATCTACCGGTATGGTGTACCCATGTACATCATCACAGACAACGGTCTTCCTTTCAAAAATTAGGATGTCCGCGAACTTTGTGAGAAATTTCACATCCAACATCGCTTTTCCACTCCCTATTACCCACAAGGCAATGGTCAGGCCGAAGCATCAAATAAAAACATATTAAGAATCCTCAAGAAGATAGTCAATGATGCCGGTTGTGATTGGCATGTTCAAATAAATCTAGTGTTATGGGCATATTGAACTAGCATTCAAACCCCTATAGGTGCAACTCCTTATTCATTGGTCTATGGTGCATAAGCTATCTTGCCTATTGAGGTCGAGATACCATCATTACGGGTTTCCTTGCATAATTTGATAGATGATGAAACATATAGAGTATCCCATCTTCAGGACTTAGAGTTACCTGATGAGAAGCGACAAGCTGCGTACAATCATCTTAAAGCCTATCAGCAGCGCATGAGCAGAAGCTACAATCACCGAGTTAGACCTCGTACATTTGAGATAGGTGATCTTGTTCTATGAGAGAATCCTCGCAACCAACCAAACAGAGAACATCAGGGCAAGTTTGAATCAAACTGGTTGGGCCCATATGTTGTCACTGCTATGTTCAGGTCCGGGGCATATCAGTTGGCTACATCAGAAGGAGAGCCACTTGCAGATCCAATCAACAACATGCACCTAAAACTGTTTTATACCTAAGGTGTAAAGAGCATCAGGCTCCCCTACATACTAGAAAATACCAGAAACATTCAGAAAAATGTCCTGAAGAAAATACAAAAACATTCCAAAAAGTAAAGAAAAATCATGCATCCAAACGGTGAACAACCACTCCGGTGGCACCTTGGGTAAGTACGATGGTGAAAAACTGGCAAACAGGCGCCACTCGTAAAGGCTATGGCTTCATTGTCTTTCAGACTTGTTGCGATCGCATCTACTTCATACATACATCCATCCATCCGAAACCATGGCTTGTTATTCATCTGCAATTAAGAAAGTACTCCATGTGTCTTGCATCCCGCTTTTTCATAGTCATGTCTAAAACTGGGGGCAATGCCCTTAACCTATTGATGGAAGTGGATTCTACATTGTCTTATGATTCATTAAGGTCTTCATTCCAAACAATCATCAAAATACCAAAAACATTGGAAAATGTGTCAACAAAAATACCCAAAAACATTGGAAAATGTCTCAACAAAATACCAAAAACATTCAAAACAACACAAAAATACCAAAAACATTCAAAACAATTCAAAATCCAAAAAACATCGACAAAACCATTGAAAAATCACACAAAAACATGGCAACACCTTGTACATACTCATCCATGCAGATACCAAAACAAACATTGACAAAATACTCACACAATGACCATTTACCAATCGACCACACAATCACCATCAACACTCAAAACTATCTTCAACAAGGATGCCTCCTTCCTTACCAAAACAAAGACAAAAGTGACATTTTCTTTGACAAGAAAATTATGTTAAGCTATCAAATACTTGGTTGATTTGTGAGTACAATCATTCGTTTATCTATATCGGGATCTTTCAGCATTGTTTTGTATTTTTTGCACATTATTCCGATGAAGTTCTGGGGCATGTACTAATGGTGTCTATGTGGGAAGTTCACCGAGCTATGTGATCTTATGCAAAATGCAGTCATAGATCACTACAGCCGGCTGACTACAGCATATACCTCAACCATATGGGCATAAACCATTACCAAGGATCCCTATTCTTTATTCTTTATGTATATACTATTTGTTTGCAGGTACAAATGCTCTTTCTTTGGTTCCTCCTACCTCATCCAAACTGGATAAAGGTTTTATCTCTTATTACAGTATGCACTTGTCTCAGGATATGATCAGCCTAAGATCAAGGAGGACGATCCAAGTCATGCATGAAAGGAGATAATCCTTGTCTATTCCGCAAGCAATACTCTGGTCGACTTGATCCTTATATCAAGTCATTTGTATTAACTTGCTATATAAAATCCATGAAAGGAATACTCAGGTCATCTTGAATCATTATGTCAAGATGCTTGTATTCTCTTCCAACATTTTAAAGCTCAATGATGAAAATAGAGCACTATGGATCGTCATTTCATCTCATCTATTTATATATTGCATTCCGTTGCATATCACCCATCCGTTCACTCATTCATATGTAGGCTTTATATGCAAAAGTGACCATTAAAATTGGTCTTGGATACAATCACGACCGAGTACTCTGATACATCATCAATGCATCATGCAAAGTCTTAAAAACCTTGCATTCCTCATGGTCATATCATCATCGCATTTAGGTGCATCTTGCATTAAGTACCTTCATGTCATTTTTAACTTTGCATATAGTTCATTTTCTTGACATTTAGTTTTCATTAAAACATTTGCATCATTGCATCAATCATAAATAATTAGATTCATTCTTGAGATCAAATTGTCTATTGATTGTTTTACAATCATTTACTAGGCATTCATATAGTATCAATTATCCATCATCATTTTATCATCTTTTATCATTTATTATTGCATACATTCATATATAGTTAAAAAGTGCATTCAAGTCATCCGTTAACTAAGTATCATATTATGCTCATTTTAGGATTCATTCACATTGCATTCATTTATCCTCTTTTTAATTGCATCAAGATGCAGTTATTAAAACATTAGTTATAGTATCATCACATTGTCATTTATACTTAAATCATATTTAAAGCATTTAGAATCATAAATCCCTTTGTTTACAAAACATTGGTTTTTAACATTTTATATCCATTATATATATGCATTCATTTCAAACATTATCATATAAACATTTGTACTTTACATTTTGTTTATCCATATTTATTCATCTAAAAACATCTAGATGCATATCCATACATAACATCATTCATTTGACCATTGCATTAACATCATCACATAAATCATCTCATCATTATATCAAAATAGGAAACACTAAAAACCTGTTCATAAATCATCATAAGCATACATCATCATCATAACATTACATACACAAAAGCATTACATCAAAAATCAAACAAATCATACATATATAAACATGCATTCATATGTCAGTATCGTCATAAACACATGCATATAAGAAACATCTCATCAATGCATACATATACACATATCCATCTAAGCAATAAACTCATCATCCTGCATCAACATCCATACATAAGCAACTCCATATCATCAAAATATGGGATCTCCTCATATATATCATCTCAAATATCAGAGTACAATGAAGTCCACAAAATCGGCTACCAAGAGCCATCCAAGATACAGTCCAAAAACTAGACAATGATACAATACATATATGCAAAGAAATGCTCTCTCAAATGCCACTCTGGCCAGATGCTATCCCAACACCTCCACCTACTCCACCACTGGTGCCTGCACCACCTGATCCATCTCTCTGAGGCGGCCTCATCGAACCACCACTCCCTCCTGCATCCCTTGATCTCTCCCTCCTTAAAGGACCCATCACACCCCCACTGCTCTGCACCCTCTGCGACTGCTCTGATCTAGCCTGCCGCATCTGAGAATAGCTAAGAGCTCGCTGACTAACTGGCACCACCTACTCATATAAACCCCGCCAGTACTCTATCTCCGCCTGTGCTTGCCGCATCTCCCTCATCACCTCCCCTGTAGGCCCCTGTGCTCCTACTCCAATCCGGACTCTCTCTTGCAGCTCTGCCAATCTCTCCATTGCACTATCCCTCTCCCACAACACCACTGCCAGCTCTGACTCTCGTGCAAATAGCTGCACATCCCTAGCTGCCACCTCTGACACTAAATCCTCTATCTAGGTCTGCAAGCGTACTATCATGTGATCTCGCAGATCTCCAATAGCTCCCTCCTCGGTGTCCATAGCTGCGTCCCCTGCACCACCCTCTCTAGTATTCCCCTCCCCTCTGTCCATCGGGATCTCTCTCTCCATCCCCCTCCCACTCAGCTGAACTCCT
This sequence comes from Cryptomeria japonica, assembly GCF_030272615.1. Classification (NCBI taxonomy): domain Eukaryota; kingdom Viridiplantae; phylum Streptophyta; class Pinopsida; order Cupressales; family Cupressaceae; genus Cryptomeria; species Cryptomeria japonica. Next base: position 37,453,348 of record NC_081413.1, on the reverse strand, counting down.
CCCGGTATCAAAGGACCCTATGATATCTGTAGAGGCAGTCCACCTCTCCCTCTCTGCTGACTCTGCATCCCCAATCCTCCACCACCTCCTCCATCTCCTCCTCCACCTCCTCCATCTCCTCCACCTGCACCTCCATCTCCTCCACCTCCTACTCCTCCTTCTTGACCTCCTGCCCTCCTCTGTCTCCATCCCCTCTCATCCTCAAAAGCTAGGATCGACTCTGCTGGATCCGATATCCGTGGGATCGGGTGCACTACCCGGTACTGCGTATACTCATCTGTCACCCCTGCATCAATGACCCTCAGTCATATGTCCCATAGTTTCGCTTGCAATGTCCGGAACTCTACCAGTGCCTGATCATACGGTAGCACTGGACCCCATGCATACCTCTCCCGAATAAACCGAGCATACTCTCTTGATCCACTAGGCAGTCCCTGCTGCTATCCAAACTGCTTCATCACTCGCCTGGGCACCTGTCTCTCCACATGGTATGAGGTCCTCCCAATGAGGAATCGAGCCATAAACACTTAAGGCAGTGCCAAAGCGTCATCATCCCATGGCTCACACTCCAAGTATGGCCGCCATATCATTGCATCCAAATCGTCTAGTGCTTGCCGCGACCACTCTAACTTCCCCAAGTGGGGCTGACTCATCATGCCACTGTATATAAACATGTACGGCTGATCCACTGCACAGAATCTAAGACTCACTGGTCGAGTCACTGGTAGGTTCTCCCAAGCCCAAATATGTAGCAACGTCATGCCCACTGCTAAGGAACCCCTCCCCCGATAAACCACCTCATGGAGCTCTTGGTACATGTGTGCCAGCACGCACGACCCCCACGCAAATCGGATGCCCTCGGTCATCATCATCTCGATAACCTGTCCCCATCCGACAACCAAACCATGTGATTGCCTGTCTGGACAAAGAAGTCCTCCCACAATACCTGATAACACTACTGGTAGAGGCTCATATAAAGCAGCTATATCCTTCCAAGCAATCAAGCCATCATCAATGAAAACATCCTTATCAAAAATCCTCTGCACTGAAAGAGTCCCCCAGGATCTATCATATGTGACCAGCTCCCCTCGAATCAAAATCCGTAGGATGCGCCACACATCCTCTAGGGTCACTGTCATCTCCTCCTGTGCCAAATGGAAGGTGCACATCTCGCTGTGCCATCGCTCTGCTAGTGCTGTGATAAAACTGTGATTCATACGAATCACGAACATGTGCATCACCTCATATAGACTAGTCGTGGCAATGCAGTCTATCTCTGCCTGTGTCAATCGGTCCCGCAACCCCTGTGTCACAGGATGTCGCTCACGTAACTGCAACACGCACAGCTCCTCCTGCAGATGGACATTCATCAATCATCATCAGTTGTTTTATTTTCAAACTTTCTTAAGTTTAAACCTAGACTATCAACGGATACTTTGATCAAGTATCTTCGGGTCTCAACAAGTAAGCAATCATGGCCACCTAGACTTCAACAAGCATTTATCCTAACAAATGACCTAAGTCTCATCAAGCTGCTATGGTTCAAAATAACTCCCACTTCACCTCGCCATCCATCAATCATTGGCATCGAGAGATTTTCTTCATCCAAACTGGGGCATCTCTTTATCCTAAGACAAAAGCGCTATTATACCAACAAAAATGCTAGTTTCCAAACAATAGCGCTACAACCCTAACAAAAGCGCTCAATAAGCTATACAAAAGCACTCAAACTACAACAGCGCTAAAACAACTACATAATAGCGCTACTTGAAATCAATAGCACTCAATTAAGCCCACAATAGCGCTACTTAATCAATAGCGCCCAAACTTGCATACAATAGCGCTATATCAAACCAAAAGCGCTCAAACAATGGGGCAATAGCGCCATTGCGGCGCAATAGCACTAGTTTATGGAGCAAAAGCGCCAAAACCGTAGTTTCAGTGCTCTTACTTTGACTTGACTTGGACTCAGCTAAAAACCTATCAAAAATGCATAAAAATTAAAAATTCGAATTTGCATACCGCTGGTCCATAGTCGTCTGGGCATTGGAACCGTCGCACTCGCTCAAATCTGTGCTCGGTAATCAGAATCGGCATCCTAATTGCTACTCGCTCCTCCAAATGTCCCTATCAGAGCTCTGATTTCCAAATGGTCGTGGTCACAAATGATCCTGTTTTCACCCTTTTCACCCCATTTATACCCTTCGCTGTCACCGTAACTTCTCCCCACTCACCGTCATGGTCCCCTTGAACTTCCTCTGCCCCCCATTTCTCCATTTTATCTCCGATTTCTTCTATTTTTCACCAGTATAACTAACTCCTTCTCTTCTACCACCCTGCCAATTTTCATTCTTTTTCGAGAGATCGCCCGATTTTTCAAAAAAATTCGGCCCATCTCTCAAGGGGGCATAATACCACCCATTACATTTACATTTTATGGGGCATTTCTTCACGCCAGTTTTTCTTTCTTTGGAACGACGCGATAAACCGCACCATCTCAAAGAGGGGCAAATGTAGTCACACAAATCTGTCCATTTTAATTAAATAAATATTTTATATTTATTTGATTAAAAATCCACTAGCCATCAGTTAATTAAATAAATATTTAATTAATTCATCTCCAAACATTCTTCTATTAATTAAATAAATTATTCAATTTATTTTAATTAATTCATTACCTAATACAAATCAATTAAATAAATAAAATCTATTTATTTAATTAAAATCCCTTTTTCCTCTTTTAAATAAATTAAATAAAACATTTATTTAAATCATTATCCCCCCCACTTGCATTTTCCTACAAATGCAACTTGCACACATTTATTGAAATAAATAAATTTTTATTTTAATAAAATCTTATTTTCCCTCACCCACCAAATCCACTTGCAAAATCTAATCCCCTTCTAGATTCTTCTAACCCCTTCCTAATTAGCCTAATCCATCCCCTAATTATTGTCACATTTCTAAGCAAAATGGAGTCACTTCTCAAAGACTCCAAAGTCTTTGAAAAGCATTTAATGCTTTGTGTGTTCAACAAATTAACCCCCAAAGTCTTCCAAGACCACTAATGGCTCTTACATGACCATTTATGGCTCTTACATAACCATTTATGGTTATTTCAAACTTGTCCCCCCAAACATTTATTGTTTTGACCATATTCATCCATTTCACATTTGCACAAGAGTTTATCCATTGGATAAAAGCTTTATTCTTTGAATAAAGAGTTTATTCATTCAACTAACCTTGACTCTAAATCTCAAAGTCATGTCAAGCATTTAATGCTTATTCCCTTCCCTCTCAACCTATCTCACATTGACACTTGTCATTCTAGGATTGGGTTGAAAGCCATCACATGGATTGGAAATCATTCAATCCTGACCCTTGTTGAGATTGCTCAATCTCAACCATCTATTGCTCCATTTTTCCTATAAATAGAGCCCATTTCTTCATAATCCAGATCCTGAAAACTTGTATGCACTTGAGCTATAGGCATTTTTAAGAGAGCATTTTAGCATAATTAACTCATATTGTCATCTTGGATAAAATAAATCATTTTAGTATCAATAGCTTAGTATTAGCTTTTCATTTCAGATTTGGAATACAATACCACAATCTCAATCCTCCATAAGCATCCATAGTGCAAAAAGCTGCTGAGAGATACACTATTTTGGAACTTGGAGAGGAGAGGAACAAGGGAGAAAGAGCTAAGAGCATGTTAGGAGGTATTTGGAGATGCCTCATCATATTTGCTTCTTTAGTTAAATATGCTTTCATGTTTTTAGTGTCTCTCTTGGTATGCCTATTTAGATTAGTCTTTGATTAAATAACACTAACGATTTTCGTGTGTGTCTTGTGTTGTTTGTCTCTTAGACTAACCTTGTCCATTTTGCAGGGCATCACCTACAATATTATTAAATGCAAAAGTTTAGCTTCTGCTTAGAGTATAATAGACTAATAATTAAATAAATAATTATTATCTAATAGAAGATAACTCTAACAGATGCAATATCATCTAAGTGCACAAGAAATTTTGTATTAATTAGAAATATTTTCTTGTTTAATTTTGTAAATTTTCTTCTCTATTTCTCTTATAGGAGTTGGTGATGAAATTTCAAATAATTCTAGGTGGTGCATGGTTAATTAATGAGTCCATCTTGAATAATATTTTATTGGATCTTCCTAGTTAAAATTTGGTGAATTTATAATCAAAATTGAGTAATTTATCTCTTTGGCCTATCCTTGATTCCCTTGAAATCCTACTAAGTCTCGGTGGATTGAATGCATCCATTAAAGGCTTTATTTAGCCTATAAACAACATGTTCAATTCCAATTTTGACCCACAATAACTTTGATCTCCTCAAACCTTTAAGCGTACCCACAACGAGGATTATTCCCTACTAGCCCACACAAGTGACAAAATAGGGCATAATTTTTTACGTCGATAAGCCCTCTGAAAATTGATCACATATTAAAATACCCGTTTGGGAATTCTTCAACATACAAAAATATTGAAAAGGGTTCCTTTGCAATGTATCACCTAACAATTGACTGGTAATCAGATTGTAGGCCTCATTAGGCTACTATTCCAAAGCAACTTGTTGAAACCTCACCCACAAACCACTAAACCTTGTTCCAATTTTATTCTCTGACCACAAATAGACTAATTCAACAAATTTTGATAAGGTAAATTCTCAAAAACTCTCCCAATCACAAAACCCTTGGTTTTGACCTTTGAAGGCTAGTTAGGTGAGGGTTTCATGGAACTACACACTCTAGACCACTACTTTCCCATTCTCTCCAAACCATCACCCATCCTTGGTCATTGCATATTGGGGAAATTTTTGGTTTAAACTATCATTTTCAAGCTTAAACTCATGGGAAACACAACTAGGGCATCACCCTTCCTTGGCCACAAACATCATTGGCCACCCTTGCTAATTATAATATATTAAAAAAAATACTGAAGTGAATCATTCCACCAATCATAAAGAAATTATAACAAGGGAGTGAGACGCTACACATGGTTTTTACTTTCAAGCCCTCAAAATCAAGGTTCCTAACTTGTTATTAGTCATTTGCCTCTAAAATCCTTCAATCTTTATGAAAAAACTTCAAACCAATTCCAAAATAGAGATAGTACACGTGTCTGTCAAATGCAAGTGGATAGTTAAAACATTCATAGATATGAGAAAAATATTTAATATCTAGTAGATGCAGTCATCATACTTTACACCATTTAAACTCAATTAAGACAAAAGTATAATATAATAAGTAATAACTTAAAGTAGATCTTCAATTTTGAAAATTTGAGGTGTTTAATTAGTTGCAACTATAGGAGACTAATACCTTATCATTCAGGAATAGAGTCAATATAATATAATGACAATAATAAAAATAAATATTTAACTTAGATGAGCTAATGTCACATGGATTTGTTTTATGAAGCATAGACACTTAAATACCTTTAGGTTTTAGAAGATGCATTCAAACCACAATAATTAATCCCTTGCTCATAAAATCAACATGCCAAGTATGAAAGACTTCCAATTATAAGCAACTCATAATAATATATTTTCCTATATCCACTAGATAGATAATAGTTGATCCTTGGCATAAATGCCTCAAATTGTAATAGATAAAATTCATCTATAGATTTGACCCTAAGATTGGACTAGAAAAAATCCATCTATTTCTTCTCATAATGCAACATCTTGAAATGGCTAAAAAATATAACATATGATAAGAGGAAAGACTTAGATTGAAGACAAAAATGGACACTTGGAAAAATTTGGTTCCTTGATGTGCAATTGAAGAGGCATAAGAGAATACACCTCAATATCTTTGAAAATATTTTCTCCTCATTTTCCTTCTATATAAATTGAATGTGGGCTTTATAGATCTTTACTTGTATTCACTTCCAATTTATTGTCCTTGTGGTAAAAATATGTCTAGTAGCCTAGATTGAATGCTGAAGAAGTTGAGAAATACAACTTTAGAGATCCCAAGAACACCTGCAAGAAAAATACCCATCACAATAGAAGACTGGAGACAAAAACACAATAATGGCTCTAAAGAGAAACATTATCATTCAAAAAGGGAATCAATAAAAAGATACAATACAATCCTTATAAAATATGAAACCCTAAAGTTTCTCTAAAGGGATAATATGTATTTAATAATTAAAATAATTATTAAATACCTACAATATTATTAAATGCCCGAGTTTAGTTTAAGCGTAGAGTATAATAGACTAATAATTAAATAAATAATTATTACCTAATAAAAGATAACTCCAACACCCCCCCTTAAGATGAACGTAGGGAGTAGCTAAAAAACTAAATGCATGAAGCAAAAAAGTAACTACATGATGAAGGCAAAAATTTTGGGTCGTAGCAACAAAGCTAGATGAGGTACCCAATCACAACCAAATCTCTATGAACTAGAGAAATAGAGAAAACCATGTGGGAAAAAAACTCTACTCCAAAAAGAGATGGAAAAAGCAAGTGAAGTACTGAAGAAAGCCTCCAAACAAGAATGTTCCAAAAAGATAGGAACAAGAGGAGAGCAGAAGAATCACTGAAGCATGAAGAACCTACTAACACTGTCGAAGAATAACTGTCGATCTGAGGAACCTCCACTGAAATAGAAGATGATTAGGTAGAGAAGATTGTAATTTGCATTAGTGCCCTCAAATAACACTTCTCGAATCAGATGGAAAACAAAGGAAAACAACTGAACCTGAAGATATGGATGGCATAAAAAACCAAAGCCTGAAGAGATGATTCAATGTACCAAGGATGCATTAGAACAACATGAGAAACCTCCCATAATGATGAAAAGGGAGAGGTGATAGGTACACTGAAACTGAATGCCAATAAAAACTGCATGACGAAGAACCAAGAACATTGAGAGTGCAACATAAAGTACATAGTGTCGTGGAATGAACACTCACTTGACACACATCATGAGGCTAATATCATGGAATTAACACTCACTTGACAAAGATAGATAGAAAACAAAGGCAAACATCAACTCCCCATGACACTTTATAATGTAGTGCATGTACAATAAGGCACAATATGTGCAAGATCCCAAGTATACAAGGCATAGTGGCACTTTATCTCAGTGTGTTTGCATAAAAGAAAATGCTTACAAAATGATATCTACAATGATCAAAAGAGACATAAGGCTGGAAATACACAAAGAACATCCAAAGACAAGACATCCTACTCGAAGAAAGAGATCCCAGAACCTGAAACATCCAAGATATTCACCAACGTGCTAAAAAACAAAAAATTGAATAAAATTTACCTAGAGAAGAATATAGAAAGAAAAGTCATATTACTGGAAATCACACAGAACAAGCTTTCCAACGATATAAATTTTTCAAAAAATAGAGTTCGAATGCTCAAATTATGTCTCCCGGAGCGAAAAAAGGAACTTCTCGCTTTGATAGAAAAAAACACTATCAAAAAAGAAAAATCAGTATATCAAACCTCCAGATTTGAAGAGGGTTCAAAAATAGCTTTTCGACGATATAAAGTTTTCAAAAAAGCGCCTCCGTATGACCAAGTTACGGCCAGAAGAAAAAAAACAACTCTTTTAGGGCATAAAGAGGATTAATATATATATATTTTTGACAAAAAATTTCTGATGCATTTGCAGGTATAGCCATATGAATTTTTGTGCCTTGTAAAATGTGCTAATGAAAAAATCATGGCCCAGATGCCCTTGTCACTAAAATAGGTCAAATTATACATCAAAATGATTGGAAATGCCCTTTGGAAGCCAATGCTGAGGTCTTTTTTTGGCCCAAAATGCTCTAATATTTTTTTAATGATTTTTTTTAGGAATTTCTCGAAATTGTGCCAAAAAAATGTCCAGAACCCAAATTTATCAAAGTTAACAAATTTTTTATGGAAATGCCGGTGAGATCTGTTTGAGCCCAAAATGATCAAAAATAAAAGAGCTAACTTGGTTCCAATAAAAAAGCTCTAAAAAATATTGAAGCACACCTCAAAAAAATCTTTTAAAAAATCAGGAACAAGTACTTGTAGATGTAGGCTCTAATACCATGACGAAGTTGAGAAAATACAACTTCAGAGATCTCAAGAACACCTGCAAGAAAAATACATTTCACAAGAGAAGAATGGAGGCCAAAAACAATAATGGCTTTGAAGAAAAATATTATCATTCAGAAGGGAATCAAATAAAAGAACAAGTACAATACAATCCTTATAAAAGGATATTGGCAACCCTAAAGGTGTGCAACCCTAAATATGTGCAACCTTAAAGAACCCTAAAGGGATAATGTGTATTTAATAATTAGAATAATTATTAAATACCTACAATATTATTAAATGCCTAAGTTTACCTTCAACATAGAGTCTAATAGACTAATAATTAAATAAATAATTATTAGCTAATAGAAGATAACTCCAATAGATGCAATAGAATCTAAGTGCACAAGAAATCTTGTATTAATCAGAAATATTTTCTTGTTTAATATTGTAAATTTTCTTCTCTATTTCTCTTATAGGAGTTGGTGATGAAACTTCAAATAATTCTAGTTGGTGCATGGTTAAGTAATGAGTCAATCTTGAAGAATATTTGAATGGATCTTCCTAGTTAAAATTTGGTGAATTTATAATCAAAATTGAGTAATTTATCTCTTTGGCCTATCCTTGATTCCCTTGAAATCCTACTAAGTCTCGGTGGACTGAATGCATCCACTAAAGGCTTTATTTAGCCAAACTTGGAAAGATTTCCATCACTGTATCTCTTTGATTCTCACAATATCTTGAATACCCATATTTCGACACACACTATATAGGAGGCAAAATTTCCTTTGTGATGTATATATACTCATTACAACTTGTGATTTTATAAATTTTCTTTGAGCGAAATTTATCCACTTGAATATCTGATTTCTATACTATGTGAACATATTTGGGACCCTCTCAAATCCCTGAAAGATCCCAAAGATCCTTGTCTTCTTTTAATACTCGGAAAATGTACATGAAAATGGTTATTAAAATTAGTGGGGTGATTTTTTAGATGATATAGACATTCAAAACATCATCCTTCATCTAATAATATGTGTGCTTATCTCTTCTCCATCTTATGTGCTATAAGTATCTCAAACACATTTTGAGTGAGTTAAAATATATATATTTTTTAAAGTAAATAGTATTTCAACATGTAGAAGATTAAGGGATATTTTTGGTTCAATGCATGTATGATTCAAAAGGCTTAGAATCCAAGACTTGTGTGAAGTCATGTTATTTAGAACTAAAGTCTAACTCATTATGTACATAATATACTCCTACATTTATATTTTTATTGCATATTAATGAATTAATACATCAACATTATTTTTATCAATATTATTTTCTACTTGTTTTAGTAGTCTGAAAAATACCTTGATCATTGACCTATACCAAGTTGTATTAGATTAGGTTGAATCTTGAAACCAGACAAGTTTGATCTTAGAGTCCTAATGAGATTTTTGTAGGAGTGAAGAGTAAAGAACTCGTGATTGGAGAGGGTCCAAGAAGACATGACATAGAGAAGAAAAGGCAAAACAGTAGTCCCATGAGTTGGGAACATGGTACTTATTTAAACATTGGGAGGAATCACAACTATATTGGATTCTATGGAGAGAACATAGAAGAGTGATATTGAAAAAGGATACGAGTGATGAAGAAGAAGACACAAAAGTAGGGGTAGATGAAGGCTTATAGATGTGTTAATATCTTACATTATTTTATTTGATATGATATTGGCATGATATGAATGATTAATATACAAGAATCCTATCAACTTACATTGAAGTAAGAATAAAAGACCTCTTTATGATAAAATTGTTGTAGAGAAGAGGAATATCTTTAAGTGGTAGAGGATAGTTCAATATTAGATATAGTTAATATGATAAGAAAGGAGAAGAAAGCACTTCTCAAACTAGTACCCATGTGTATAGAGGAAGGAGTGATTAACCTAAAGGTTGAGGAAATGTTTGAAGATAATTTAGTGGAACATGTTTCTAGTGTAGAGATACTAGAAATAGTACATTTATATACCCTCAAGGACAACAAAGTAGTGAGAATGGGAAAGAGATAATATTTTACATTCACAAGCTAAAAAAATAGTGTTAAATGTGATTGTGTAGAAACTAAAGATAAAGAGGATGAAACATCCAACTCTTTATGAGGTTTCTTGGCTACAAAATAGATTAAACTATTAGATAAGTGAAAAATTGCTGGTTAAATTTCATATTGGAGGATCTAAATATGAAATAATGTGTGATATAATTTAAAGTTATGCATACCACATTCTATTAGGTAGGTCATGGAAATAGGATAGGTAGGCCATTAATACAAGAATGATTAACTATTATAAGATAAAGAAGAATGAGAGGGAATTTTATTTTCAAATTCCATGAAGGATAAATATGAGGAGATAGAGGTGTAGACACCTAAAATTGTCTCATGCTTGGAAATTCTAATTTTACTAATTATTCTTCTGTATTATTTAATTAATTATACATATTCTTCTAATTCACATCATTCCTCCACTTCAAATTCAAAATTCAAATTTCCCTACAACTCCATAATTAAAGAATGTTTAATTATATAATCAGTTTTTGATAATGATAAACAGGTTTTACAAGGACCTAAAACCTAGAGTTTTATAGACCAAGGCCAGCAGCTCGGTAGACAAAAAACCTAACAGAAATAGGGGACACATCCCACACATACCGAAAGCCAAAAAACAAAACAAATAGAGCCAAAAAAATAAGACAAAGTACTCAACTGAGAGAGTGCATAAAATCAGTATTCTTCTGAATAATCTTCTTGTTAATTCTCTCCAAATCCTTCATGATGAATATGGAGGATCCATGGTCCAGGCTCTAGCTCTTGGATCTAGTGCAGGGATTGGAGGTAGCATTCCCTCCAACAACACTCTGACCACCCTCTGATGCATTCTTTTTCTGATTTCCCCCAAGGGAGGATCACTGGGGATGGGTCTGGATCTATAGTCGAACATCATAGAGTTGATTTTCTCCAGACCATCAACACTACTATTCATCAACTCCCTTCTAATTTCCAGCAGATTGTTCAGGCTTTCCTTTATATCATTCACATACTCTTCTAGATTATCAATTTTGCGCTCGTGGAAGATCTTCATAGTTTCAACATACTGTGATATCTTCTAGATCATGCTCATGATCTTCTCAATTTTACTAGGCCCAGGGGAATCCATGAAAGTTTCAATAATTCCCTTAATCCCATCTTTCAGGGTTCCTATTTTATTATCCACCCACTTCCAGCAGTTTTCTTGACTTCTAGTTACCTTCAAAAATAGGTTTCCCAACACCTTCTCCTCCTTTTTCTCGCCTTCATTCTCCTTATTTACCTTCCCATGTTTATGATTATCCACATTGATGGGGATATCCATCCTAATCTCGTGGTCCACGTCTTTGGACCCACTTGATTTGGTTAATTTTGTTTTCTTTTTGGTGGAGGCCTCTAGGTCTTACATTTTCTTGCTGCTATATTTGAACTTACTTGTCGCCCACTTTGGAGGATTGGTTTTTCTGCTACTGTTAGTTCCTAACATCACCATAAGCTCCCCTTCTTTCTTTGGTCTATACTTAGGGTCCTTTGAATCATTGATGTCACAATAATATATGGCATTACCACTGTCATCCTCATCCATCTTTGTGTCAGAAACAAACTTCATATTAGGGTTAGAGGAGGAAATGTGGGTTTTATCCTTGGGGGAGGGTTTCACTTCATGAGCTTTGGCGTATTCTATAATCAACATTATAAGCCCTTCATGAAGCACATGGTTGTCTTGGTTTTCAATATGTTTAACTAAACTATTCTCCAAGGACCAAACAAAATAGAAGGGGATGGAGAAAAATCTACCATGCCTAAAATGATATGAAAGAGTACTAGCATATCTACCATCAAGGGTGGTGCACCTCATGATAAAATCCACCATATCAGCCCAGAGGGAAATCGGATCTTTCCTATTGTAGCCCTTGTCCGCAATTTTTGAGAGCCTTTTTCATTCCTTTTCCTTATCATAAAAGGCAACGATGACCCCTCACCCCTCTTCTTGTCTGTATAAAATTTTCTTCCTTTCATATCCAGACCAGTAACACTAGAAACCAAAGTTTCATCAACTTGAAACTTCATACTAAAAGAAGCCAGCACACCCTTATTCCATCCTTTGACAAAGCTTTCCAGAATCAGGGCATAGTGACCATGCAATCTCTCCAAAAAGGGCACCATCCCACCGTCAGATATTTCCTCCCAAACCTCCTTATTCTTCTACGACTTATTATAGGTCAGGAGTTCAAATCTATTCTTTTCACCTCCCATTATATAGCTTGAGTAACTCAGACATATTACTGCAAAAGCAAAACCAGGAGGAAACAAAACCAGAACTAGGGCGGACTGAAAGCTCTATAACTTCACAAAGTGGTAATAATTAAAAATACCACCCCAATGGCTCCCATCCCATCGTTAAATTCATTGGAAAGGCCTAAGATATTGGAATCACTTCTTTCCAAGTTGCACAAAATTTTTAGGTAAGCTTCCCTTCCTCTCCACCATTTAACCACCACGTAATCAATAGCGAGGTTAGCAACATGATCCACCATTTTGTTTTCTTCCCAGAAAACATGCGAGATCTTGAAATCCTCTAGGCCAAAAATCATTTCAAGGTAGTCCTTGATTAGGTTTGAAATAGTCCAGTTAGGCTCCGTACTTCCCCTAATGCATTACATAATTTTAAGTGAGTCACTTTCTAGCCAGACCCATCTGAACCCTTCCTTGCTTGTCATGTGTAGACCTATGTAGGTGGCACTGACATCCACAAAATGGTTATTTTTAAGTTAGTATTTTTGTTTCTATTTATCTATTATTGTTTTTAATTCTAAAAAAAAAAAAAAACAATAAAGAAAATCATTTTGAAAATACAAAAGATTATTAGTTTGTTTTTCAGATATGTTTATAGATAACACTTGTTGAAAGTAATTAAATGATGGGACTTATGTTTTGTGCATTTAATTCTTGAAGTTTGAAACTACCAACCCATTTGTGGTTGCATCTTGTGCACTTGATTTCTAGAAAAAGTAACATTTTGATATCTTAAGGGAAATTAACCTTGTGTGATTGTTTGGTGCTTTGCATGCTATTTATTGTGTATCCCAATACTCTTATGAAATTATTCTCTCCTCTCACCTTTATGGAACTTGGGTGCAAGAGAACTCATATGGCTCTTTTTAAGGAGAGGCTTCCTTGGGGATTTCATCACCCGTTGGCTTAATCTTGAGCGATATTTCATTTGGGTCACTATATAAAAAGGGTGAGAGAGAAATATATAGCCCAATCCTATGATTACATATTGAGTGTGTCAATTATGAAGGGGATGTATGGTCCTAGGAGTGGTTGTCTAGAGACTTAAGTGTCTAACCCTGAATGCATGTACATAGGTGTCCTCAAGTGTAACTTAAAAAGATTGTGATTAGAAGACTTGTTGGTTGCCAAATAGATTGGTGCAAAATATTCTCATTGTACCTTAAATATATTAACCATTTGTATCTCCTTGAGTTAAGACACATTTTTTTCGGTTACATAGGCTATTGCGACCTTTAAAAGGAGGGTTATTAGGTCATGCCTCTAACTGTGGGGCCCCCTACATGTACTCCTCTATAAATATAACAATATGACATACTACTATCTTGAGATACCAAATGTGGACCTAATCTATCTCGATAATACGTACTTGACACTTAGGTTGTAAGGAGTGTTTGAACTATATTTGTTTGTTTTATACTTGTAGAAATTTGGTCCTCTTTTTTGCATATGAAGATACACTTCAAAATGAGTCATACAGTTTGAGTCAGTAGCCTACTTTATTATTTTTTTATTATCTATCAAAATAATAAAAAATTGGGCCCAAAATTTTGGAAAAACTAGATCTATGCATATGCTCAAAACTCTATTGCATATTCTTACAGCATATGCTAGAATTAGTGCCACATTCCTTCTAATTTGTTATGAATTTGTTAACCAAAATCAAGGACTTCATAGTTTACAAGAAAGATTTCAATCTAGGCTTGTGTCAAATTCCTAGCAACATTGAGATCTATCTTCATGTATTTCATTTAGAATATATGTCCATGCCATCTAGGATTTGCATTAGTCAAAGTTTTTATACTGTTGCATTTTAGTCCAATTTGCGACACTGATCCTTCAAATCTTCAAAATAAATTATCCTAGATCATTTAGTATTCATTCTCCACAACTCAATATTTCATACCTTAGTTTTCACATTACTTCGAACCAATTTTTGAAGTCCTAGGAAGCAAGGACGATGATTAACAACATAACCACCATCAAGATACTTTGGAACTTGTTAACCTCTTTTATCTGTCCACCAAAGGTCAAACCACCAAGCTCATAAATCTACTAGAGGGTAAGATTATCAAATTCATCATTAGTATCACAAAATTTTAAGGTCTAGATTTTTCCTTTCACTTTCTTAGGTACGAAAATGCAAATTACTTTCTGAAGTATTTGTAAAAATAAAGACCAACAAAACTCTATAGTCCCAATTTCATTTCCTTAGTATCATTGTTATTCCAAATTTGTCAAAAATTCAAAAAATAAAAAAACACGGTGTCATTCTATTTGTACAATTATCATTTCAAAAACTTATTTTCTTTGAAAATATAAGTCAAGTATTTCACTTTCTTTGTTTCATTTTCCTCCTTAAAAGTTCAAAAATCTCAAAAACATAAAATATATTGCTTGCATTGTCATAAGGTTATAGCATCCCATTTTAGTGTCATCTTTCACACTCAATAGGTCAATGTTAGACAAGTCTCACAACCTCATATGGCCGGCACAAGATCATGGTCCAAAAAAAATACAAACTCCTTAAGTCTAAAATTGTTGATAAGTGGTAAAAAAATAAAAGAAAGTTGGATCAAACATTTGATCCCAATAATTCATGTAATGAGGAATTAGGCATATGTCAACATACCTTTTCCAAGTATGAACAAAATTATTCTCCTATATCTAGCTATTGCTCATTCCAAACTGATAACATTAATACTATATCTACCTCATGTGATTCTCAATCAAATAGTAAATTCAATGATGACACCTTTTGAGTTTACCCATAAGGGCTATCCACAATATAAATCCAAGCTTCCACTTATTTATACAAATCTCTTATAAAAAACAATAACCATAGATCCAATGCCATCATATGCTCCATTCCTAGCCAAACCTACTCTAAAGAGTGCCATTCAAAATCCATTCTTAGAATACCACAGTGTTGAATCTTTCCAAGAATCCCCCATATATATCAAAACTCATAACCTATGTCAATAGGATAGTCCAAAGTTACAAGAAACCAGTCCTAACATAAATGAATATCAAGATACAATGACCCTCCAATCCCTTCCAATTTTTGATCAAGAACCAACCTATCAAGACTCTTATGAAGATCCCCTCATTCTTTTTTTTATATCAATGATGATCCCCTCCCATCTCAAGAGAAAAAAGTCCTTCGAAGACCCATTCATGAACCACCTCCTAATGAAGATCATGATATCCCTTCTATCCCCTCTAATGATCCAATTTAAATACAGAGGAAAGTGCAATTCCCAATGATCCTCATACATATCAAGCCCAAAGTACCCCTTTGTCTCCTCTTCATAAGGCTCAAGATCCTATCATCCCTCATAATACAACTCATGATCCCATCACCCTTATCGAAGATATTCATGAGCCCCTTATATATTACATTGGTTCCTTCACTTATCAATATTAATAAGTTATAAGTAATTATACAAGATTAAAAGCATATATGGGACCAACTCGGATCAGTAGGGAAATCTATAATTGGGTTTGATAGAATTTGGTAAATGATAAAATATACGATGAGATTTGAAATTATTATTCTTCTAGTGCAAAAAAGTAATTAAATAAAAGAGAGATTCAAGACAATAGCCTTGGTCTTCCTCTTTAATTGGACTATTAATAACACCAATGAATATTAATAGTTTAAGTGCTATGTATCATGATAGAGTTTCCTTAACTAGAGAGATAGATATTTTTTATGCTTAAGGGAGTACAAGCATGTTGCATGAAATGAGAAAGAGAGGATTTTTGCTTCGTCAAGTGGGCAAGAGAAGCCAATTATTTTTCATTTAATTATTATTACTCACATCATAAACAAGCCACACAAAAAATGTTTCTACTTTCTATAATACATAGTGAAATAATTAAATAAGTATTCTTGAAATAATATATTGCTATAAATATCAAAAACCATCATCAACTAAAAACACACAAATGGTTTTATGTACACTATACAGATAGAATCATAATCAGTGTACATAAAATCATATTCATTTCAAAAAGAATTAATTTATTGCAAGGTTCTTTCAATTTGTGTAAATGGTATGTCAAATTGAAAATAGACATTAATTGAATAAAACACATTCAAAGCTCGTGTAAATAGGTGTCAATTAACTAGACCACCTTCAAAATTTGGGCAGATGGAATAAATAATTCAAAATAAAATATAATAAAATAAAATCTCACCTTGTCATGTTGTGAAGGTGGGGGGATACATGCTCCTTTTTCTTTGAGAATGGTTTGTCATGCAAGTATTATTACTTGCATCATAAACAAGCCACACAAAAAATGTTTCTACCTTCTATAATATGTAGTGAAATAATTAAACAAGTATTCTTGAAATAATATATTGCTATAAATATAAAAAACCATCATCAACTAAAAACACACAAATGGTTTTATATACACTATACAGATAGAATCATAATCAATGTACATAAAATCATATTCATTTCAAAAAGAATTAATTTATTGCAAGGTTCTTTAAATTTGTGTAAATGGTATGCCAAATTGAAAATAGACTTTAATTGAATAAAACACATTCAAAGCTCGTATAAATGGAATACCCAATTTCAAGATAGGTCTCAATTAACTAGAACACCTTCAAAATTTGGGCAGATGGAATAAATAATTCAAAATAAAATAAAATCTCACCTTGTCATGTTGTGAAGGTGGGGGATACATGCTCCGTTTTCTTTGAGAATGGGTTAATGCTTTATGCAAAAACTAGCTCTCAAGATTCTTTATTTAGAAATATAATTTTTAGTTACCATTATTTTATTAATGATTCTCATACTTGGTACAATTGATTTTATAGACATAATACAACATCATTGCAAATTTAAAATAGTGAATAATTATGATAGGTGGATTGACTATATTTGACAAAATGATTGAATATATTCAGAAACAGAGTGAACATTCAAACAGTACAATCATTAGACATTAGGAAAAAAATTTAAAAAACAAATGTCTCTTGACACTTGTACCTCATCTACCTCATCTATGATTATAAGAACAAGCAAAAAAGACAATAAAAGTTAATTGTGAGTTATAAAAAAACTATCTTCCATCTTTGCTACGTAGCTCCCCTTGTCTCTTTTATACATGTATGATTATAATACAACTATTGTTACAAAAGAATGGCCCAAAATTTCACAAATTTTCCTCTTTGTACGGTCGGTGTACCTTTGACATTTCAAAATATGTGTTATTAGTCATAGATGTAACGTGGAAATGCATTATTGGCGAAATCAACAGGGTGCCAAAATGACAGTATAAAATAAGATTACGTAATCAACTATGTCATAAGATTACGTGAGTAAATTCCTTCATGAAATAGAGAAATTGAGCTACAATCCTTTGGCATAGTGTTTTTTTAGTCTAGTTTATTAAAAGATTAGAAATTAAATTAATGTATGAACAATATATAAAGTGTCAAATTATCAATAATACTATGTATGAAAATTTTAAAAATTGATTAGAAATTTATCAATATTTGTTATAAATATTGAAATGTGATTACAAATAAATTAATAAATTATTTATGTTAAAATTATATTATATTTTTGAAATGTAAATGTTTTTGGATAATATTTCATCAAAAACAATAATAAAACAACTAATAATAAGAAAGATATGAAAGAAATAAAATGATTAATAATGTCATTGTCCAAATGCAGCATTAAGAATTTGTACCATATGTAGTGTCAAACTATACATAGGTTGCACATAATTTGTAGACATGCATAAATTGTAGTTTGGAATAAGTCTACTTTAAAACATACAAATTATGGTTGGCTCTAAAACAACTTTGCGTGAAAGGATAATTATATATGTACCTCTCCATATTCTATGTGGTGTTAGAGGAGAAGTAGGCCTACATATATTCCTAGTACTATAGCAATAACAAGAGCTGTAATACAGTTGGAGTCTCTGCCTATTTGCTAAAAACTTATGAGTTATTGCTTTTTGTGAAAATAATAAAAGGATTGCTTTTTTTTTACATTTCACAAGGAGCTTAGTGATTGATGTTATGTGTTTTTGGTCTTTTCTAGTACCTCAAGCTAGTTGTCTTTTTTGTTTGTCGTTGTTTTTGTTTTGACATTGAAACAAACATACATATAATTTAGCAATGAAAGTGAAAAAAGATAATTGATGGAGTAATTTGACATTAGCCTAAACTAGCAATTGCACCTTGTTGTGCATTAGATATGCTAAAGAGGTGTGGAAGGTCAAGTAAATAATTTTTTGGTCTATTAGTTCCATATTGTTGTGTATTAGATGAGGTCAATTGGTAGGCCATTTAGAAAGTGATGTTGATTGTGCAAAAAAGGTCTTAATGTAAAAATGATATCTTCAAATCAATTATGTAACCACTTACAAAGATCCAATCAAGAGTGAAATAAAACCTATGAATTGCTAAGATAATTAGGCTCATGTTATGTTCATAATATGGAGAGAGGAAGAGATGGAGTGGGGAAGAGTGAGAGAGGGGGTAAGGAGATATAGATAAAAAAGGTATAGATAAAAATGAAGATGGAGGAAAGGGATATGGAGAGGAGAGAATGTGTGTGTGTGTGTGTGTGTGTGTGTGTGTGTGTGTGAGAGAGAGAGAGAGAGAGAGAGAGAGAGAGAGAGAGAGAGAGAGAGAGAGAGAGAGAGAGAGAGAGAGAGAGAGAGAGAGAGAGAGAGAGAGAGAGAGAGAGAAGGGTAGATATATAGGAGGAGATAGAAAGATAAATATATAGGAAGTGATAAACAAATAGAAATAGTGTGGGAGAGATATTGGGGCGGAGAGAGAGGAAGAGATAATAAGATTGAGATAAATGAAGATTTGAGAGAAGTATGGAGAGATAGAGATAAAGAGACAATGAAATATAGAAATAGAGGCCTAAGAATAGTGAGAGGGACAAAATGGGAGACAATTAGATATAGATATACATAGAGGTAGATAGAGAGAGAGATAAAGATAGAGAGAGGTAGGCAGATAGAGATGGAGATATAAAGCAGAAGAGATAGCAAGATATAGAAGAAGATGGAGAAGGAAAGATAGATCTACATGGTGATATGAAGTTATAGAGAGTATAAGGATCCATTGCCAATATGTACATGTTATGTTTCTTGTAGGGAGAGAGTGGGAGAGGAAGAGACATGTATATAAAGAAGAAGAGATAAAAGGGGAAGAGATAAATATATAAGAAATGATATATAATATAATTTGTAATATTAAAGTATTGCATATAATAATAAGTATAATTTATATTATATATTTTAAAAATGAAATAGATTAAATTGAATAATAATTTTATGAAAAAAATAAATCTATAACATTTAAATATAAATCAAGTTTTGTTTTTTTGTCAATGGAGCATGTTTATATCATATTATTTTATTTTATAATATTATACTAGTTAACAAAATTATATTTCTTAATCTAAATTTAAATTTTGAAAAGTATAAGAATATTAAATATTGATATTACCAACAATAATAAGATTAATTGAAAGATAAATTCAGTATTAACAAATAATTTTTAATTATAAAATTGAACGTAAATATAGTTAAGTTCTTAAATAAATTAGATTTGAAAAATTAAAACTATATAATTCATATAAAAGATTAAAATAAAATAAACTATATTAAAATTGATACAATTTACATTTTAACTTTTACATTAAAAATTACAAATAAAACCATAGTGAAAAAATAAAAAATGCAAAATAAAACATATTAAAAAGATTTAAAAAAATAATTTTGTTTATGAAGTTTTTATTATCTTTTGATATCATAAATAATGTCAAATATTATTAAATTTATTTACTTATTTTATAATCAATAATTTATAAGAATTTTTTATTAATTTTTTTATATTTTATAATCAATATTTTATATGATTTTTTTAATTAATTGTTCATTTGCTTGCTGAAATATATTAATCTTTCACAAATTTTAAAAGAAACTTGTGTGAGCTATCTAAGAATTTTTAAGGTTTCTATCATAAAATTGAATATAAAAATATTAAACAAGAGTGACAATTATCCTTAAGAAAAGTGTTTTTGAGCCTATCAATAATTAAAACTAGCACTTGCATCTAAAAGAGGTTCAAATGATATGCTGATAGAAAATAAAAAGTTAATTTTAAATATTATATATAGTTCAATAACAATACACATTTATAATCATTGTATCATATAATTAGATATAGATATTATTTTAATAATTTTTTTAATTTTCTCGAATTTTTGCATTTTTTGAAAAAAAGTAGATTCCCATAAAGAAACAATTCCATAACTTTATCTATTGCTAATAATTATTTTCATTGCACATATTAACTTACAAATAAATATGGATATGTAGAAAGAGTAGCATTCCTTGTGTTAAGAAGACAAAGTTCTCTATAGTGCATTTCTTATCCTGATATGAGGGTTGCTCAACAATAAGTTGCTATATGGAGGTTGAATCACAAGGAAGATGAAAAGAGATTAATTATTTTTAATGATTGCAAAAAGTAAAGCTTCAATATTGGTCATGGTTTTGATCTAGTTTTGAGTTAACTATGGTTTGATTCCCAAACCTTTGCAAAAGACAAGAATCCTTGGTGGGAAACTTAGCACAAATTATAGTCTTACCATCGATAGTTTTTGAAAAATATAAAAAATAAATAAAATATAAAATAAAAATTCTAACAAGAAAATATGATATAATAAACAAAATAAGGAGACCCATGCAAAATAAAATTGTAAAAATAAACGAAATATTTATATTGTCACTCCACTTGTTTGAACCACAATGTACACAAAGAGTGTCTTTACGAAGCTACCACCAATACCTATCAATACAACATCTTTAGTGACTTCCCTATTTCACCTACTTGTCAATTTATAAATATTACTAAAATAGTAGTAATGAACTGAAGTCATAGCCAATCCATTCCTTTTATCTTACCACCTGCAAAATCAATATCTAATTCAAATTTTGTCATTGCGCAAGCAATAGTCCCAAACATTTCTATAAATTCACTAATTTTATCCAAAACATTCTAGACATCATCAACTAAATTTTTCTCACATTTTTCACATCCAATCAATAAATGTATCCTTGGATTCCCTTACAACCTCACGAAGAACAACATGATTTTTTTTGTGTTTATCTATCATAGGTATAACATATGAGACTCCCAACCCATGCGAAAATATGATCATTGTAATAGGGTGCGACATCCATATAAGTATAAAGAGTGAAAATTTTATGAGATTTTGAAGATGTGAATTGCCCTAGTAGACACGTTGGCAAATCTAGAATCACGGGAAGGACACACAAACCGTTTGCAAAATGCCCAAAAGAAATTATTGCAAAATGGTTTTTAGAAAATTCAGATACTTCCAAGTAATTGGTTGACATAAATAACAAATTCCCCAACCTTCTATAGTGTCCACAGGACACATAGCCTTCACAATTAAAAGATGTTCTGGAATGATTGAACTTTGATTTTCTACTTAAATTGGTGAATTGAAGGGAAAACGACATGTGTAGACTGGGACCAAGAAATTTGGTGAACAAAGAAAGCTTGGTATACAACCACTTCAATTTCTTATTAAAAAAGGAGGAATTTCAAAACCCTCAAACATATTGGGCCTATTGATAGAACAAAGAATTTGTAAAAGGAAGAATGTGAATTGTTTGGAGATAAAAAAAGTACGATTTAAGGAGAAAGGGAGACAACACAGGCAATGTGGGTAGTGGGTTGCATAGTAAGGGATATTGGCCAAGAAAGGGCGTACTTGTCTAAGAGGAAAGAGCCCCGTGCAAACAAGAAAGAGAGAAGCCATATGCGTGGCCAGTGAGAATGTTTGATGAACCTCTGTGTGGGTAAAGAAGTGACTATGCATACAGGAAGTATAAAACTGCTTTGAATTAATCAAAGAACACATTACTAGAATGCGGTGTAAGTTTAAGTTTGCAGATTTTGAACTGAGTAGGAGATATGTAGTTGGAGAAGAGGGAGGTGAGATAGATGCCTAAGAGAAGGAAAGATTCATGTGAAAAAGAAAATAAATTCAAGGTTTTGTTATGTAAATATTGTTTTGCACTGTGATTGAATTCATTTATTGTTGCAATTTAAGAATTGAAGTTATGTGTCTAAGATTGTAAAATTGCAGCGGGAGGGAGTTTTTTGGTCTTGCATCAAGAGTTTTGAAAGAAAGAGAAGAAGGGGCTATGTGATTACCAACTGAATAAGGAATTTGGTTTGTATTAATTGAAATAGAGTATATGCCAGTAAATCTGATTTGGACTCCTGTACATCTTAGAAACTGAATGTTAGGAACAAGAAATTATTTCAAATATACTATATGATTTTGGATCTGAATATATTTAAGTGAGCTTTTCATTTTGTGTATAATATTACAAATTTTTTCCTGCATCAAACCGCCTTGGGAAAACCATCATGTATCTTCCATTATGGTTCAATTTTTTTGGAAATCTACTTGCAATTCATCAGAAGTTTGATACCATTGAGAGAACTGTGAGGACGAAAATGAAGATGGAGAGATGGAAAATGTCAAGAAACCAATAGAGATCACCTTTCTATAATCCATCTTTTGGTCATGTTACATAACTGCTTTCTATACTAGCATTTTGTACATGTTTAACAACCACCTGAAAGAAGTTTGTCTGGAGCTGGGAAGATGTTTCACGGAGGCTTTTGTTGGACTAGATTTTAATTTTTAAAAGACATTAGAAAATCATATTAATTTATTGGCCCATCATATTTGATTGGCCACTTATTTTTATTTTAATAAAAATAATCAAAAAGCCCAGGAAAAAGTGCACTAGCCAATGGGGAAAACCTAAAAAATAAAAATAAAAATGATATTAATAGATAAATCAGATCAACTATAGGGTAAAATATAGAATAAATGTATGACATGACTTTTTAAGAAAAATGAATTGAAAAAATGATGGAGATGAAAATATTAGTCTCCGCCTATAGGTAGGCGGGACTAATAAGAGGCGATTAACAAATGGATGTTGGAATGATATATATAGTATATATTATGCTAGGTATTGTCCTTTAACATGCCTGTGATGCATAAATAATATGTGTAACAGGTAGTGCATAGAGAAATTGAAGGCTTGAGAACTAAGTTTTCTTTGAATGAGACATAGAGATGTGCTATCATGTATATAGTCGAAGTGCGTAGCCACTAGTCTTTAGTATGCAAGTAGATTATGGCCAATATTTTTCTAAAGCTCTATGTTTCTTAGTAACCCTAGTTTGACAGATCGTACTCATAGTTCGGGTCCATTAATGGTGCACGAATCTTGTATGTAATAAATTGTAGCAAGTGGAAAGATTAGGTATTGCTGTAAAAACAACATTTCTAACTCTCTTTTCACATTTCTCACTCTCTTTAAATGAAGAATTTATGGTTAACTGATAGAAACAATCTTTGATTGATATTTAGTGTGGGTGCAATACACTGTAATGTAAAGTTCCCTTCCCTAGGAACTAGGGTTTCTGATTGGTTAACACTCATACGATAAAAAAACAAGAGAGCTTATAATCTATGATCTACTGGTGATGTTATGTGCTTGGATTACTCGATTAGCCTTATGGTATATAAATCTAAGAAATTAGGTTCAACTTAGTATCTCAAATAACCAACACATATCAAACAATTAATTCAAAAACGTTTACATTTTATCTATAAACTTTATAACTTTTGATAAGTTGTTTCCCTCCGCTTTTTCTCACATTCGTTCTTGTCACGGCCTTTCTGAATTTCTTAATTTCTATTGTGAGGTTCTCAACTTCTAGAACCACTTGATCACCCAACTGACTTGGGGAAGTCTACATAAAGTCGACACCTCTAGGGAATAGGACTTGTGGTCACTTTCGAGAGGAGTTTGATGATTTTGGACTTCCCTGATCTCCCTAATTTCTGATATTCCTCAAGTTGTGATGAATGTTGAGTGTCCTCAAGATTTTAAGGGATATCTTCCATTCCAAGTAAGGATATTCATGAATGTAGTTTCAAGTTATTTCAATATCTTGGGGTAGCAACAAGAGTGATGGTAAAGATAGGTCATACCTGGGCACCGCCAAATTTAAATAAACCTATCAGGTTGATAGGAATAACTGCTTTATGTCGCTTCTCTTGTTGCCTCATTAATTGCCACGTCATGCATTTCCTCCAAGGAGAAAAATAAGGGGAGATTTTTGAAGTACCATTATTAATGGCCATTAAACAGCCAAGGACATGAAAAAGGTGGCAGCATGCGTTACTTCATTTGAAGTTGTCATTTTTGCAGAAAAGATTAAAGATAGCTAAAGGAGGAAAATGTCATGATTTGCACATATTAGAATGGTTTTGCCTCATGACGGTGACCTTCCGTTTCATAACATAGATTTGATTTGGGTAGAGAAAGAGCAGAAGGACATAGTCTAACAGTTAAGGTCTTTTGCATGGAAAGCACAAACTGATTTCAGTGAATATAGGAGGGTCGTCACCATATTAGACAAGATTGTAGAGAAAACTGAACATCATGACCAACACTTGCTGGGCGAGCTCACAGCAGGAAGGAACCTAGATAATTAACTTCAACAAGGTGATGCTTAAAGCTAAGAAAGGCCCTCTAGTACATCCAGATATTGAAGAATTGTAGGAAGATATCATCATGGAATTGGCCGACTTTTTCTGAGCTACTGTACTTGATGAGGAAGAGTTTATAGATCTCTTTTTGACACTGATTGAAGAAGAGGAAATAGCGAAGGAAATTGACAAATAGATTGCAGAATGACACCCGATGTCGGAGCCTGAGTCTGGTGACTTTATATCTTTGTGGTCTTGTGATGTGATTTGGACTTTGTTGCTTAGTAGATCTTTTTCTGTTTTGAGAATGGTCATATTAAAGACCATTATCTTTAGTAACTGTTTCTTGAAAATGGAAAATATAGGGGTTAATAGTTATACATAAGTAGATTGGTAGATCTTGAAGAATATTTTTTTGGGCAAACTTTGTTTTTCTATTAAGAGCAAAAAACTTATTTAGGCATTTTCTTGTTTACAACTTTAAATGTAGAAAATTTGGTGGTGGCTTCAGATATTTATAATCTTTGAATTATGGTGTGTGAATGCTCTATGTTCTTTTGAATGGTTATCTATGGATGCATCTATATTTGAAGTGGTGAATGGTTTCAGTTTTTCTATTGCTGCAAGAAATTTGTCTTTGAATGGTATTTTGTAGCAATCTAGTTGTTTCAAAATTGTGGAAATCTAAAAAGTATTTGTATGTTGTGCATGCCTTTTCAAATATTTCTGGTTAAAAACTCTTTTCTTATTTTCTTTTTGGTTAAAAGCATCTCAGTTAATTTCCATTCATTGAATATCATCAAAAGGTTGCTGCCACCTTGTAAAATAAGTAGTGAATCAGTCAGTAATTAGTTTGTTTAGACTGGTTCAACTATGGTTACATTTTTCACCTTTGTGGGTGGGATAATATAGAGTGGGGTGATAAATCCATTAACCAACAAATTTTTGGCAATTCTGCTGGGGAAGACCGAAAATATAAGATTTATGAAAATTAGTGTATCTTGGGAAATGTTTTTAATGTCTTCTAATAAGAAGATTAGCGACTTTGTTTAAACAGATCGAAAGAAGGGTTTTCAATTAAATTTAAGTTAATACATAGTTAACACTTGAAAAGAAGGAAGGATTTCCACAATTGCATTGTGTGAAATGCCCATGCCATGGGACTGGCAAGTGCAACTGAGGGAAAGTGTAAAGTCAATCCTAAAAAACTACTACTAGGTACCTTTGAAGAGGAGAAAACCTCAGAAGAAATTAAAAGGGCTTATGTTTCAAGTTGGTTCTGTTGGGGTTTTGAAAGTGACTTTCGATATGATATAGTTGATGATAAAGGTCACATAACTAAGGTTGAACTGGAAAAGTTCATAAGTATTTTTGGTGGAGTTGAAAAGAAGGAAAAACCACCTTAAGTCACTCCCCAAGATGGCCTCTCGTATGCAAGAGAGGATGAAATCCTCCCATGGTTTGATCCTATGCTTTTAGAATATGACAAACAAATGTCGTAATGTACCACTTGCATGAATCATGTTCTAACCGTGGGTAAGCTGGGAAAGGATTCTCTGTCTAAAGGTCCTTTTATTGCCTTTGTCAACTCTATGTGGGGCGTAACATTAGAAGAAGATTTTTTTTATTTTTCCAGAGAGAATTCCCTTACAAAATAGATAGGGATTAAATGGAACCCTTTAAATCCCCTGTATTACCTATCAAAATCCTATAAGGATGCCTAGACAAGAAACAATGGACTCTTTTTGAAGTGATAAGCCCTCAGCCGATAAAAACGCTGCCATTCCTCCATATTTCAGATGATCCTGAGAAAGGTGTCGAGGATATCTCTGACAATGGTAAATTTATTTCTTTATGCTATCATGTAGAAATGGGAAGTAGAGATGTTCAGTTTCCAAGTCTAAAACTGAGGACCCTTATCGATGATTATTTGTCTATTAATAAAATAATAGATAAATCCTCAACTATTGAAAGTCTTGAGCTATCGTCATGTGAAGTGTTTGTACAGGGTCATGCTAGCTATGATATATTTAAACCAAGCTGGGAGATGTATGATCAGAGATAAGATTCACTTGTTAAATCTTCTTAGAAGGATTATTGTCATTTATCCCAAGCAAGTCATGAATAGGTCAAAAGTCTAGTTCCAGAAGCCTATCATGAAGAATGGTTGTTTGGGCATGAATGCATCTACAAACTTTTGTGTAGCCGTAATTGGAATCCTGGTCTGGGATCATCATCCGACGTAGTTCATCTCATGTCATGTCATGCATCACAAACCCTCTTTTCTACATAGGTATATATTTCTCTCAACCCGTAAATGGTATCGCTTCAATAATATGGCTCTTCTTCATCACAAGCCTCTTTATGGTCGTGTACATATTTAGGTTCTATTTTTGTCTTATTTTGAGTGTAGTTTGGTTTTATTTGCATTTTTGCCTTGTTAGCCTTAAGTTTATCCCATTCCCCCCTCCACCGTATTACTAAGCATAGAACGAGTCAGTAATGAGTTTATTTAGGCTAGTTCAACTACGGTTACATTCGTCACCTTTGTGGGCGTGAGAATATAGAGTTAGGTGATAAATCCATTACCCAACACATGTATATTATTGTCCAAATATAATTGAATACAAGATGAAATATAATAATAAGAGATTAAATTCAGTACGTTGCTCATTCAACTCATCATGAAATCTAAAATAAATAATGAAGATTACAACACCATATAGGTAGCTGATTTGTATCACTATATGAGGGTGATCAACATGTATGGGATGGAGTCCTCTTTTAAATTATTTAATAGAAATGAGGCATTAAACCCTTAGGTGTATCACCCCAATTCAACCCCTCATCGACTCCCTGACAATGTTGGAAACATAGAGGAGGCAATTCCTATGAATGAAACTAGTCCTAAGATTTGTTGCAGTCTTGTTGTGCCCAGAATGCCCTTTCAAGTCTATTCTCCCAAGTTATTTAGACTAGAAAATATATGATGTAGCTTCCAACACAGTTTGTTCACCCATTTTTTCCACATATCCCAACTCTCCTCCTCAACGTTAAGATGCAAACACCTACCTAGAGTATTTTTCACTGTTATAAGCTCTAATAATTGAGATCTATTCGCTTTGCTAGATTAGTTGATGCTAACTCAGTGTGAAGTTTGTGATTGGGAACAATAAGAAGCAATATATGAAACTGGTGTCAAATTTGGAATAAATCAATAATATTACATGTTAAAAAATAAACTAGAAATTTATGAAATATTTGTTATATTAATATCAAAATATGATTACAAATAGATTGAGAATTTGTTTTGTGCTTATAGTATACAATGTATTTAGAATTCTAGAGGAATTCACCAAAATTAGCCAATAAAATAACTAATAAGAGAGAACTTATTCATAAGATATGGATGATAAAAAGGAAACCATCAATGATAAATGTCACATTAGGAATAAGTACCATATGGAGTGCTTATGCATAATATTAGATAGAGATAAAATATCAATGCATTATATTTTATAACACGTTGTATACTTTGAGACACATACAACTTATGATTGGCTTTAAAACAAAATTTCATGAAAGATCAAGATTTCACAAAAGATAAATTGTTTGTATTGAATCCTCACGAGGGATGCTGGAGGATGAGAATTAGATTGCCTCTGAAGGCATTTCCTTTTTTAATAACTTATTATTTAAACAATGAACTCATTGCACAGAGACATTTGTAGATGCTATTCCCCCTTCTGTTTCTCATGCTGATAATTTAATGCTTATGGCTCCTTTTACCCTTCATGAACTTAAAAAGGTTGCTTTTAGTATGGTGCTAGATAAGGGCCTAGGATTGATGGGTTCACCATTCTTTTCTTTCATAAATGCTGGGATTTTTTGGGTCCTGATATCTTATTGGCACTTGAAGAAGCAAGGATTAATAAAACTATGTTGAAAGAACTCAATCATACTTGGATCACGTTGATTCTAAAGAAAGACAATCCTACATTTTTTACAGACATTTGACCTATTTCTTTATGTAATTCACTTTATAAGATTTTTACTAAGGCTATTTCGGTCCAGTTCGTAAAAATTTATAGGAATTGAGTTTTCATTAATGTCAACCGATATTATAGGCTACTGGTAGAAGTATGACAAATCAATATGAATAATATTGAACCAAGAAAAGGAAGATTAACATGAAGGCTTGTCGACTGGTATGGTAGAAGACAAGTAGTTATTGAGACTATTAGTGACTTCACCGGTATGAGGTGAGATGCATGTGTGTGTTATAATCTTGAGTGATAAACAATAGAGCATAAAACAGTTTGGAGGATGGTTGCCTGTTTATGATGAAGAGGCAGAATGTTAAAATGATCACAAACCACCAGAGGTGAAGATGTGCTACTAATGTAGTGTGCACAATAGGAGGAGAAGGTCTCACCGGTAAAGGCTTATCCTGGTATGAGTTTGGTGAATGTTCAAGTGTAAAGCAACCCTATATCGGTGAGCTGAGTGTATGACCGATGAGATGCCATGTTGAGCCAAGGTGGCATGCATGTAGAGGTTGGTGAAACAACTAGTCGACATTAATGAAACAACCACAAATCATGGGATGATAACAGATTGATGTGCCTCGAGGAAGAAAGAGTGACAAAGAAAGATCAGGGAGTTGTTGGCGCCTAGATCAAAGCAAAGAAATCTGACTGCAAGAGGACCTCGAGAAGGAAACAATTGGATCATAAATAAGTCGACATATTTCAAGGCCGTAAGTCATGGTCGAGATTGGTATAATTAGAAAGTATGCATTGGATAATGGAAAATGCGTACACATGCATTCCTCAAATGCTAGTGATTGATCCAAGGCAGATTGGGTTGGATCTAGTGCAGATTTGGGCTAGTGAAGGAAACCCTAACTACACTTAGTTTGAATTCATTCTTGGTGGGAAAGCTCAAGTTTATATATGATGACTTGAGGCTGTGATTGCTACTACTGCAAAGTGAAGGTAAGTGTGAAATTGCTATTCGAGCACCGAAGAGAAAAACACTTGATGTGTTTATGAGTAAAGAATAGACCGATAAGGAGAAGCAGGATAAACTGGTGGAGTGAGCATAGAACACAAAGGTGACAAGATAGTGAAAGTGGTACCTGATAAAGAGTAATCAAGTGTGAGTTGAGGAGTGAAGACATTGTGAGAGGGGACTTAAAAAAGTTATCAGCAAAGCCAAGTTGCAGAGTGGGTGGAGAGAATACAAATCGGTAAGGCTAAAACCGGCAGAACAAAATATTGTAAGGTTGCAAAACTTCATTTGCAATAGTGTAAAGCCGATAGAGTGTAGAGCCGAGCGTAAAGAGGACCAACAAAGTACAAAGCTGAGGATAGGAGGATTGACACAGTGCAGAGTCAAGGGTATAAGCAGAAAACTGGTATTGTACAGAGCAAACACAACCAGTGTGAACAGAGTATGATTTACATTGTAATCTGATCAAACTATAAGTAGCTACTTTAGAAGATCATCTTAATCTTGGTTTCTGACCATTGCAAGTTAAAT
The DNA here is from genome assembly GCF_030272615.1 of Cryptomeria japonica. Taxonomy (NCBI): domain Eukaryota; kingdom Viridiplantae; phylum Streptophyta; class Pinopsida; order Cupressales; family Cupressaceae; genus Cryptomeria; species Cryptomeria japonica. Next base: position 37,422,762 of record NC_081413.1, on the reverse strand, counting down.
CCCTTAACCGGGTGGACTTTAACAAGTCCCTTTGTAAAATCCCTTAGTCGGGTAACATCTTAATTGATGTTCATAAGTCCTTTAACCAAGCTACCTTTAACAGAGTAAAGTCACTAACAAGACTTAAACAAAATCCCTTAACTGGGTGGCACCTAACAGTGTCTTTGTAATCTCCTAATAGGGATGGCTCTTCACCGGGCATACTTCAGAAGAGTACAAATTTTGTGAGTTCCTAGTCACACCGTGGTTTTCTCCCATTTGGGTTTCCACAAGATAAATCTTGGTGTCACTGTATATCTTTTCATGCAGGCATATTCTTCTGCAGTAATTATGTGTATTGATGATTATTAAGATAGTGCAAATTTGAGTGAAAAGTTTTAATTGTGTAAAACTGGTAAGGTGTTGATTCACCCCTCCCCTCTCAGCAAGGATTGGGACTAACAATTGGTATCAGAGCATAGGTCCTTAGATTAAGAAGAAGCTTAATAGCTTAAGAAAAGATCCAAGATGATGCGAAAGGAGGGTCCTAAGTTCTCTAAGGAGAATTATACCTTATGGTGTGGCATAATGAAGCTTTACCTAAGATCCCTAGGAGAACATTACTAGAATCACGTAATCACATAGTATAATGAACCTTCAGGGGTTCTCACTCTAGATCCGATCAAGGAAAGTCAAGAGAATACTTCTTCTATGGATCTGATTGTTAGCACTCTTTCTGACAATGAATATGCTAAGGTTCAAGATTTGAAAACAACTTTTCATGTGGAATAAGATGAAGACAGTCTATGGAGGAGATCCTCATGTTCAAAAGGCTAAAGTAGACAACTTGAGAGGAAAATTTGATGAGATGAGCATGCAGGAAGGAGAAAATATAAAGCAATATAGCAAAAGAATAAAGGATGTAGTAAATTCCATTAAAAGTGCTAGAGGAAAGCTTGAAGAGGATGATGTGGTAAGTAAAATCCTAAGAACCTTGCTACCACAATATTCCATAAGGGTTTCTGTAATCCAGGAATTCAAATCCTTGGGAAGAGTTAATGTATCGCTTGACTCACTAATCAGCAAGTTGACTGCTTTTGAACTAAGCAACTATGACAACAGTGTACCAGAGATTGATGTTGATTTCAAAGCTTCCATGATGCATGCACCAACAAGGAGAAGAAAAGAAATCAAAAGTAGTTCTTCTACAAGAACCAGACACTCTCATGAAAGTGACAATCTGTTATCTAAATAATATGAACAAGATGAGATTATAGCTCTAGGGACAAGAATATTTCCAAGAGCAAAAGGAAAGTATAAAGGTAAATTACCCTTAAAGTGATTCTCTTGTAATAAGATAGGTCATATTACATCCCGATGTCCTGACAATCATAGAGATAGGAAGGATAATTTCAGAAGCTACAAGGACAAGAGCAAGGAGTGCTATTTTGTAGAAGGAAGAATTAATGATAAAGAATTAGAAGGATCTGATGGAGATGGAATTGCAAATTTTTGGTAGTTAAGGAAGATAACACAGAGGAAGGTGATATGGCACTAATTTCTAGCTCAAAATGGTGTGAGATTGGGTAATTGATAGTGGTTGTACTCACCACATGACCAGTGATAGAAACAAATTCCTTAGCATGGAGGATTGCAATGGAGGAACTGTGAGATTCGGAAATGATGCTCCTTGTGTAGTAAAAGGTAAGGGATATATAGCCCTAAATGATAAAAAAAATTGTGAAGATGTTTATTAGGTAGAATGGCTAAAATATCATCTATTAAGTTTTACACAGCTTAACAATAAGGGTAACCGGTTAGAATTCAATGAAGGAATATGCAAAATAAATGACAAATCAAGAACTCTGATTGCTACCGGTAAAAAGTCTAGAGGCAATATATTTCACCTAGACACCACCATAGGTGGTTATCTAATGGAAAAGGTAGAAAACAGTTAGTTGTGGTACAAAAGAGTGTGTCATGTTAACTTTTATAGCATAGAAAAAGTCAGTAAGGCGAAGTTTGTTAGAGGTATGCGTAATATAGTGAAACCTGAAAAATGCTATGTGTAAAGACTGTCAATTAGGAAAGTTGACCGTGTCTAGTTTCAGCAGCAAATCTTTTTCATTTGAAAATATGTTGGACTTAGTTCATACAAACGTGTGCGGTCCTATGAGAACCAAGAGTTTCTATGGAGACCGGTATTTTATGTTGTTTGTGGATGAATTCTCAAGAATGATGTGGGTTGTATTCTTGAAGGAAAAATATGAAGCCTTTCAAATGTTTGAAGTCTGTAAGGCTCTAGTAGAGAGAGATACTGGTAAGAATTTGAAATGTCTGAGATCAAATAGAGGAGAAGAGTTCACCTCTCAATATTTCATGAATTATTGTAAAGAACATGGGATTATGAGATAGATGTCTGCACCCAAAACACCTCAGCAGAATGGGGTTGCTAAAAGAAGAAACAAAACTCTTATTGATTGTATGAGGGCTCTAATGATATAGAAGGATATTCCACACATTTTCTAGAGAGAAGCAGTGAGCACTATTGTGTACACCTTGAATCGCATACAAGTAAAGAAAGGGAAAAATAAAACTCTCTATGAATTATGGTGTGGATACTCAACTAATGTCTGTTATTTAAAAATATTTGGAAGTAGGTGATATATCAAGAGGGATGAGTACTCTGGAAAATTTGATCCCAAGAGTGATGAGTATTCTGGAAAATTTGATCACACGAGTGATGAAGGAACCTTCTTAGGTTACTCCATAGAGAGTAAGGCATACCAGTGTTTGAACAAAAGGACCGGTAAGATTGTGGAAAGTGAAAATGTCAGAGTAAATGAGTACAATGAGAAAAATGAACAGGATAGCAAGAGGGTAAGCACACAAAGATGGTGGTAAAAAAGGGGGGTATAAGTGGACACTTTTTTTCTAAAATCAGGTGAACCTAAACTTCGAGGCAACATTTGAAAGTCATCCACTCAAGATATGAAGATAATAAAACAACAAATAATGTAGTACTCTGAATCTAGTTTCCAAACTACTAAACTTTTTCAAAATTGGATAAGATTAAGGGGGTCAAATCCTTCACGCACAAAAAACTGACCCTGTTTTTTTCTGAAAAATATAACATAGTGTCTGACGTGCACATCAAAAAAGTCATAGTTGGATTTAATATTTTGACAAATCCTTTAATAGAAAGATAGTTAAGAGTGAGCACTAGAAGATGTGTATTTTTTTGTAATTTTTTGTTGAATTTTTTTTTTAATGATTTTTCCAATCGAGCACATCCTGAAAATTCAGTACCTATTTGTGCACGAAGCATAAGTTGCACTAAACAAATTGAAAATACAATTTTTTTTTCTAAAATTGTAAAGAATCAAGTGCACTACAATAATATATAAAGTTTTTTAAATTTGGATACGTATATCAAAAGTTATTCAAAAAATGGTGCACCTATGTCTGTGAGAACTATGGAGACACTAGTAAAAGAAATTCAATAATAATATGTTATTGTTGTTCAAATTGAAAAATTATTATATGGTTAGAAAGCTCAAAAGATGGGTCAAAATATGGTGGCAATTTTAGAAATACCCACTTTATGAAGTGTAAACTTGATGATGACAAAGTCGATAAACCAAGTTGATAAAATAAAACATGTCAAAAATGAGAGAAATGGAGCGAAATCAAACATCCAATCAGTAGCTTTGTCATCCAGGCCTATTTCCAATCCTAAAAAGTCAAAAGCGTGTATGGGGTATTTATAGTGTAAGAAGCGCGTACATGCATGTTCCCATTAAACAACATGTACGCACTATCTTTACTATAAACAGCGCGTACGCTCTTTGTTTATATGATATCTTTATATATGTGTATATTCATATATATATGTAAATATACTATTGTATAATATGACATTGTATATACTATTTTAAATACATATAATATATTAAACATTATATACACATGTAAGTGTATTATCTCTCCCTCTCAAATGCATACAGGTCTCTCTCTCTCTCTCTCTCCTTCTCCTTCTCCATACCCATCCCTCTTCTCTTCTCTCTCCCTCAATACCCCACTCAACTGTGTCTCACTTCTAGAGACTAAGTGATTATTTCTTACCTCTCCTCTCTCTCTCTCAGCTCTCTCTCTCTCTCCCACTCCCCCTCTCTTTCTCCTCTCTCTCTCTCTCCCCTCTCCTCTCCTCTCCTCTCTCTCTCCCTCTCTCCCCTCTCCCCTCTCCTCGACCTTCTCTCCCTCTCCCTTCCCTCTCCCTCCTCCCTCTCATCTCTCTCTCCCTCTCTCTCTCTCCCTCTCTCTCTCTCCCTCTCTCTCTCTCTCTCTCTCTCTCATTCTCACTCTCTCACTCTCTCTCTCTCTCTTCTCTCCCCTCTCTTCTCCCTCTTCTCACCTCTCCCTCTCCTCCCCTCTTCCCTCTCCTCTCCCTCTCTCTCCCTCTCCCCTCTCCTCTCCCTCCTCCCTCTCTCTCTCATCCCTCTCCCCTCTCCTCTCTCTCTCTCTCTCTCTCTCTCTCTCTCTCGTCTCTCTCATCTCTCTCCCTCTCTCTCCATCCCTCTCTACCTTCTCTCTCTCTCTCTCTCTCTCTCTCTCTCTTCTCTCTCGTCTCTCTCTCTCTCTCTCTCTCTCTCTCTTCTATTCTTCCCTCTTTGTCTCTGTCTCTATCTCTATCTCTGTCTCTCTCCCTCTCCCTCCTTCCATCTCTCTCTCTCTCTCTCTCTCTCTCTCTCTCTCCTCTCTCCCTCCTCCCTCTCCCTCTTCCACCCCCCTCTTCCTCCCCTCTCTCTCCCTCCCCTCCCTCCTCATCTCCTCTCCCTCTCCCACCCTCTCTCATCTCTCTCTCTCTGTCTCTCTCTCTCTCTCTCTCTCTCTCGCTCTCTCTCTCTCCCTCTCCATCCCTCTCCCCTCTCTCTCTCTCCTCTCTCTCTCTCTCTCTCTCTCCCTCCTTCCCTCTCTATCTCTGTCTCTATCTCTCTCCCTCCCTCCTCCCTCTCCTCCTCTCTCTGTCTCTCTCTCTTCTCTCTCTCTCTCTCTCTCCCCTCTCCCACCCCCTCTTCCTCCCCCTCTCTCTCCCTCCACCTCCCTCCTCATCTC